>NC_083113.1:48588460-48888460 GCF_949774975.1 Lagenorhynchus albirostris
CACATATTCTCAGACTGCTTTTTGGAAAGACTGTTCCCTCCCTGCCCTCTCACCTCCCAATCAGTGCTCTCTGCATGGCCTCCTGGCTGTACGGGCACTTCCCAATGACCACAGCTGACAGGTAGATGGGCTCTTCTAGGAAGTGCATCAACAGTGCCCCCTGGCATCCGAGGACGTTCCACCGTGCCAGCTTGTCACTGCAGGACATGGAGCAAGTCCTGTCCCCCCGGCCTGGCTTCACTCGGAGCAGCCCCACCCGGTGATAGGCAGCACCAGGCTTCCCTGAGTCTCCAGCTTCCCCAGGCACACACTTGGCTCCGGTTCTATAAACGTCCACCACTTTGGTGCCACCGGGGGCCATTCCAGTGACAGTGGCTAGTTCCTCTGCAGTGAGATTAGAGCTGCTGACATCTGGTGAGTTAGGGCCACTTTCCTGGTTGCCAAAACTCTGATGGTGAGCCATACCATCAGGAGTCCTGGGCTCAAGCCTCATCTTTTTGGTCACAGGACCATCTGAGTCTTCACATTTCCTTTTATCTTCAGGAGCTTCTAGGTTACCACTAGCTTCTACTGATGGATTATTGGCCCAATCTCTACTGACAGGACAGCAAGGCTGATCTTCAAACTCAAGCATTGGAATGATGGAGGCATCCCCACCTGTAGGAGAAGAAATCACTTAAACCAGTGGTTCTCAAAGTGAGGCCACCAGACCAGCCACATAAGCATCCCTTGGGAACTTGATAGAAATGCAAATTCTTGGGACCCACAGTAGCCCTGCTGAATCAGAAACTCTAGAGGTGGTACCCAGCAGTCTGTTTTAACAAGGTCTCCAGGTGATACTGATGCAACGTCAAGCTTGAGAACCACTGACTTAAATGAAGCTTAATTCTATTCTCCCAGCTACCTGAGATGAGTTAAGAACACTTGGCCAAATTTCCCTAACAAGAATTCTCTGAGGTTCTTGCTGAAGACCGTATCCTAGACCCAGTGAGCTAGCCTCTCTCAGTGGGAGGAGTCTTGAAAACTGAATTGTTTAACAAAGATCCCAGGTGATTCTTACCACAGAAGTTTTGGAAACACTAGATTAGACCAAGGCTTCTCAACCTCCACGTTGACATTCTGGGCCAGATAATTCTTTGCCACGGAGGCTTGCCCTATATATTACAGGATGTTTAGCAGCCTCCCTGGTCTCTACCTACTAGATACCAATAGCACCCCTGAGTCTGACAATCAAAAATGTCTGCAGATGCTGCCAAATGTCCCCTGGGCAGCAGAATGATCCTGAGTTGGGAACCCCTGGCTTAGAATGAGCACAGTTTCTCAAGTGCATTTTATGGAATATTATTCCATAAGATGCCTTGGAAAACAAAAGTGGATGGTTGATTTCAGGGTTAAATAAGTTTGGCAAATAATGCTCACAATTTCCCCATCTTGCATATCCTCACAGTAAAGACTCACAGTAAATTACACAACTGGTGTTTCCCCAAGCTGGTTTAGAGGTTTCTGACCCACTCTGTGTTTACAGGTAATCAAAGAAAACCAGAGGTCAGTAAAAAGCACACCGCCCCTGTGAGAAGGGAGCTTCTTCTTCAAACACTAATGTGTATTGCTTTTCTAAAGTGTGTAAATAATACGTCTGTGGTCTTTATAACCTAAGAGTGGGAAAGGCAAGAGATGCAGAAGTGGGAGTGTTGCCAGAGAGGCTGGCTGGCAGGCTTCCAGAGACCTCACAAGGTGACAGTGACTTTGGAGAATTCCCCAGGGCCCACCTCCCACTCTGAAGGCTCAGAGATTTGATCTTGACAGATGCCTGAACTCAAGAGGCTGACTCATGCTAATACAGCTCACAAGTACCAGTCTGAAGTAGCCAATCCAGGCACCAACTTATCAATTAGTAATGAGGAATAAATGCCAAGGGCGCCAAATAGTCACATTCTCTAGGTAGTGTTCTTTCTCCCTGCAGACAAACCATCGGTGGACATCACACTGTAAAAGATTACCCATCACCCTGGGAGTTAGATCAGTGGTTCTAAATTTTGATTTCAAAGACCAGTAAAATCTCCAGAAGATTTTAAGACGACTAGAGTGTTGACAACTTTTTATTCCACCAAGTAAGATCTTTAAAAATCCTATTTATCATTATTTTAAAAATGCATAAAAATCTCATAACCTTAAAATGAAAGAAATTAGTGTTTTGAAAAACTCACTGAGTAGTCCTGATTTTTCTCATCTGGCCATGGACCAGTACACTCTCACAAAGCAGTACCAGCCTGTAGACCACTGATTTATGTCCTCTGATTAGGCGGTCAGGCCAGCTGTGATCTCCAGATGTATCTCTCTCCACAGGAATGCTACACCTCCTACTGGGATCAGCCAGGGCCTGGCTATTCAAAATGTGATACATGGGCCAATACCACTGGCACCACCTGGGAGTTGGTTAGAAATGCAGACCTCCGGCTCTACCCCAGACCTACTGAATTTGAATCTGCATTTTAACAAGATCCCTGGGTGATTTATATGCATATTACAGTTTGATAAGCACTGAGTTAGGAAACAACCTATCAGGGCACTGCTAAGAATAGAGTATGGATGAGTCCTCCCTCCCTCTGTGTGTCATTTTCCTGTTCTTTCATAAGCTATATTATATTTTTGATTTATGATCTTCAGTTATTGTCTCTTAAGAGTGATCACCTATCTGCTCCAATTGCATAGTTAATTTTAAAATTTAATACTCAGGGGACAATATTATATCCTTATTTCAAAGTTTTTAGGGTGACGAAATTTTACTACCATCCCTGAACTGTTGTCTACAAAGGGTAGAAATTATTCCCAATTTTCAAGACAGAAAAACAAAAGAGAGAAAATCAGCCAGGTCTGGTCTTCCTGCCTAAGGCAACCAGAGCACCTGAACATCCCCTTACAACTCATCAAAATTTACCTTAACTAACCATGACTGTCTACATTTCCTAAAAAACTAAAGGGTAAGCAAGGGACTAGTCTTATTCACTGCTACATAACCAGTATGTCACACTGCCTGACAAGGAGTAGAAAATTTATGTTTAATGAATGAATGAAATGAGTTTCAGGATAAATCACCATAGAACTCAGGGCTTTGGACCTCTAAGCCGTCTTGTTGGTTTTGGACCTTGTGGGGTCTCAGCTTTAAGCTTTCAAATCCTGCTTGGGAACTGAGAACTGAATAATAGTATGAGTGAAGCTCCCTCCACTTTTCCTTGGTAGAGACGTGATTAGGCACACTGGGCTGTTCACAAAAAGGCACTATAAATGGTTGTAGCTACACTTCATCTAAGGTGTTTTTTTGAGAAACTATGGATAAGACAACAATAAGGAAGCAGACAATGTAACATGAATCCAAAGACATTAATATACTTACAGGGTGTATGGCTGGAGAAAAACACAAACAAGAGGTCTGGTCTGAGTTTCCACAGTTCTCTCTGAGTTCCTGGGACAAAGATGGAATCCTCCTTCAGGGTGGCTGCCAAGTGGAGCTGATGGAGAAGGTACCTAATGGGGTGCAGGATGTTATCAGAACGAACAACCAGTCTCTGTGGTAAAGGGAAAGACTCTGGTTGCGTGATTACTAAGAAAGAAAGAGATACTGCAGACCAATGGGACTGGTAGCGATTTGGAATTATGAGAATGACCTAGCCCAGTGATTCTCAAAATGCGGTTCCTGAAACAGCAGCATCAGCATCAGCTGGAATTTATTAGAAATGCAACTTATCAGGCTCCACCCGGATCTGCTGAATCAGAATCTCTGGGGATGGGCCCAGTTATCTGGGTTTTTTTTCTTTTTGTTTTGTTTTTGTTTTTTTTGGCGGCCTCTCACTGTTGTGGCCTCTCCCGTTGTGGAGCACAGGCTCCGGACACGCAGGCTCAGCGGCCATGGCTCACGGGCCCAGCGGCTCCGCGGCATGTGGGATCTTCCCGGACCGGGGCACGAACCCGCGTCCCCTGCATTGGCAGGTGGACTCTCAACCACTGCGCCACCAGGGAAGCCCTGGGTTTTAACAAACCCTCTAGGTGATTCTGATGCACATCAAGCATGAGAACCACTGTCTAGACGAGCACTATTTTAAGTGCAGTTCAGAGGCCTACATAATCAGTATTACCTAGGAGCTTCTTAGAAATGCATATTCTGGGGCCCCCACCCAAGCTAAATCAGACTCTTTCGGGATATAGCTTTACCTTTGGAAGCTCCTTCTGGCTATGACCTCAGCATGGCTATCATTGAGGATGTCTCCTGTGGCAAAGACAGGACATTAGTGAAAACATATGGAACCTGGAGATTCCCTGGTTCCTAAAAGCAGAACATAGTAGCTTCTCCCAGCACCCAGAATGACCACGTAGCTCCTGGAGGGCTTTGCCTGAAAGTTTTACAATCATTACTGGCAAAGCATTTACAGCAGGGTTTCCTCAACTACTGACATTTAGGGTTGGAAAATGCTTTGTTGAATGGGGCAGGGGGGCGCTGTCCTGGGCTTTGCAGGATGTTTAGCAGCATTCCTGGCCTCTACTCACTAGAGACCACTAGCATATTCCCCTCTCCCCAGTTTTGACAACGAAAATGTCTCCACATATTGCCTAATGTCTCCTGGAGGGCAAAATCTCCCCTAGCTGAGAACCCCTGATTTATAGGGAAATCTTTATCTGGAGGAGAAGAGTCCAGATCTTTTGTACCCTCATGCCATACTTGTGCTCATAGTGATAAAATTCCACCGAATTCTATCAATAGTGGTCCTGGAACAGCTTCACCATATCCAGGAGGAAAGGCTAGGAGAATGAGGAAAGCAAACTGGAGGAGGAATCTGTTAACTGGCAACCAGAAGGTGAAGATGCCAGACCTCTAAGGGATTTCCATATTCTTTCTGGTGCCAAAATCTCCATTTAATTAAAGATTGCTTTGTGGGGCTTCAGATCTAATATGGAATAGCTAAGCCCAGGCAACTTTTGGTTTGAGCATGAAAACACTGGCCAACTTCCAAGCCACTCAGAAAGATGTTCTTGGTGGCCTTTGCTTCCACAGCTTATTTCCATTCTTTAAATGAGTTCTGTCCTTTCAAGTGGAGCGACAGTCAGTGGGAAGTGAAAGGTCAGCCACCTAGCGATATTGCCCCTTTGCTCTGCCGAGAAGAGGAACGGATGACATGCACACGGGTTTCCAAAAGCTCCCTAACAGGCCCTGTTCAGACCCCACCGGGGCTTACCGCTCTTCCTCATTTTGGACTGGCCTATGCATTTGGTTCCTGTTCCCATTGAGACAACTTCCTTTCTCACTGAGGGGGAAAAAAAAATCATTAAGTGTGCTCTCAGAATCTGAATGATCTATAGGTTTAATAAGTCTGCACATTGAGTCCCCCAAAGGCTGACTCAACTGTGCACTGCGTTTCCAGCACGGCCATCTACCACCACCAGAAGTACCCCGCCCCCTGGCGGGGAGCAGCGGAACATGCCCAACATCGCGGTTTACACCCAACCGCCATCGTTCCTGCCTAGCCCTGTGTAATTCTACCATCTCCTACAGGGAGAGACAGCGTTCCAGGGAGAAAAGGTCTCACCTTGCACCGGTCTGTCAGGGCGGTCACAGGCCTGGTCAGCTGTAGGTTGTATCTTCACCACGGCTGCCAGCAACGTCCACTCGCGGTTGGGCTCGGGCTTCCCTTGCTTGGGCAGCATGCTCCTATAGTGCTCATAACAGAGCCGCGCAATCTCATCCGCGGTCCACATGGTGTGAGCTGGCGCTGAGGCCCTGATCAAAACCCACAACCATCAGAAGGGCAGAAAGGAGAACGAATGCAAGATGCTACAACCCTGCACCGGTGCTTCAACAGGCATTCAGATATAGCCCATTCATGTTCATACTGAGGTTTCTCAGTTCAGAACCCTATGTATCATCTTCTCCTACTACCCCTCTGCCTACTTTTCATCTTTAATGAAAGACTAAAGAAGTCCCAAATCTCACAACACCAGAAGATACCCTATTTCTTCAAGCTGCTTTTTTTCTTCTTCTAATGTTATATATTTGACATGCTTCTAATGAATCTGAACCTAACTACTCAAAATGAAAGCATATGAGAGGGAAGTATCCTTGTTACTCAATTTTCACTTGGAAATAGCATGTAAAATAGCTGAGGCTGCAGACCTCAGCTTGCTTTGGACAGACCCTCACCATACAAAGTTTATCTTTCCGGGGAGAAGGTTTTTCTTTTCCGTCCTCTTTTTCAGACGTTTTACTTGTCATTCCGTCATAGCAGATAGTTTACCTCCCTCTAGTAAACCTCCACTGATGCCCCCATCAGGAAAGCAACCCTGTAATTTCTTCTACAGCGTTTTATGATGCAGAGGGGAGAAGTGACAAGAGTCTAGTGGTTTCTCACCAGTCAAGTGTTCTGCTTCTCAGAGTGAGTCCTTTGGAGTTAGCATTTCCGGATTCTCATCCTGCTTTTGCTACAAAGTAACTGTGCAATACTGCGTAGATTACTTAACCTTTCTGTATCATCTGATAATAGAGACAGTAGTATGTAATCCACTGGAGTTACTGCGAGGCTTAAATAATTACAAAAAGCAATTGGTACAACGTTGAGCATAATTAATGTCAACTGAGATTAATATTACAAAAAAGAACACTTGAATTTCCTGATTGATTTGCCTTGGGCTCCTTATCAGGTAGTGGAACTGTAATGGACACGTAAAACCATGAGTAAGAAACCATGAAGCAGATCAGACCTAAAAGAGGCCTAGAGTACTTCCCTGGAAACTCTCTCACTCTTGACTCTATGGATGCTCACTCAGTGACCTCATTTGGACTCAAATGTATGAAAAGCTTCCTAGTAGAAAATAAGATCATATGGTGATGGACAAAGCCAGACATGTCACCAAAAACAAACAAACAAACAAAAAAGGCTCTACTGAACCCCAATGCATACAGCAGACAACTGACTTTTCTACAACGAGAAAAATTGCGTTGTGTTAAATTGATTAAACAAGGAAGCCATTAGATTGATGAGGCTCTAATGCTGTGGTGGCCTATTTAAGCAAACCAAGATCTAAGCATGTTGGGCTTCCCTGGTGGCACAGTGGTTAAGAATGCGCCTGCCAACGCGGGGGACACGGGTTTGAGCCCTGGTCCGGGAAGATCCCACCCGCCGCGGAGCGACTGGGCCCATGCGCCACAACTACTGAGCCTGCGCTCTTGAGCCTGTGAGCCACAACTACTGAACCTGTGTGCCACAACTACTGAAGCCCACACACCTAGAGCCGGTGCTCCACAACAGGAGAGACCACCGCAATGTGAAGTCCGTGCACCACGACGAAGAGTAGCCCCTGCTCACCACAACTAGAGAAAGCCCGCGCACAGAAACAACGACCCAACACAGCCAAAAAATAAATAAATTAAATTAAAAAAAAAAGTTAAGGTAATTCGGCTGCCAGAGGATAAAAGGCTTTAGAGGGGTTGGAAGTGAAGTCTACTTCCCTTAGACCCCCTCCTCAATATCCTCCAGGGGCCCGGGTGGGGCCCATTAGGAGACTCCACGCCCCTGCAGCAGGGACAACGTGCGTGCCTGCCCCCTTGGGCTTTGTGGGATGCTGCCGAGAGGCCACGCGCCCCGCTCTCGTCCGCAGCAGGAGCTCTCTGCACGGGGGGACATTGGCATTTCCCTGAAAGGAGCCGCATTTTCCCACCGGACGCGCGGTGCGAGAGGCGCGGTCCTGATATCCTCTCCCGACACAAAAAGGGCTCCGGAAAGTCGGACAGAGGAGACCTCACCCAGGACCCCTAATGTCCCCCTTATTTGCGCGCCCTCGGCCGCACGACGCCACCCCCTTCACAGACGCTCCCCTCCCACCTCTACAACGCGAGCTCTCGAAGGGAAAGAACAGAACCCGCGCGGCGCAACGGGCGTGACGTCACAAAGAGGCGGCTCTTTCAGGTCCGTCTCCGGCGGGGCGCAGTGCACGCTGGCTCTTGTAGTCGTTAAGGGGGCGGAGCCAGGGGCGGCTGTGCTGATCCTTAGTCTAGCGACTTCCGGCGCTGTGCTTAGGTAGCGGTTAAACGGGCTCAGGGAAGCTGACTCCCCGGTAGGATAGATCCAAATAGTAGAATGATTTCGTATCTTGAAACACTAGTCTGAATTTTTGTCTGAAACAGCGATGTCCAGTAGAAATATAATTCGAGCCAGATATGTAATTAAAAAATTTCTAGTAGCTACATTTTAAAAAGTCAAAAGAAATAAGTGAAATTAATTTTAACCATATATTTTATTTAACCCAGCATATTCAACATATTTCAACGTGTAATCAATATTTTTAAAATAAATTTCTGATATTTTACATTCTTTTTTTCATACTAAGTTTAAGAAATCCGGTGTGTATATTACACTCACACTACATCTAAGTTCTGACCAGCCACATTTCAAATGCTCAATAGCCATATGTGGCTAGTGGCTCACCATACTGGACAGCTCTAAACCTTCAGATTGTCAGGTATAGGTAGTATAGCTGTCTTGGATAGTTCAGGAGCCTGTACCATTCAGCAGCTCTATACCTCAATTACTAAAGATGAGAGAATTCACTTTTCTTACTACCCCTCAAAAGCTAGAGAAGAAGTGCAACTTACTTGACCCCCATCTTTCTCTCTAGATCAGAGGAAAAGGGCCACAGGCCTCCTCCAAGTGGCAGGACCCTGATCCTCGTTCCTCTCTCCAACATGTTTAGTTTTTTTTGTTTTGTTTTTTGTTTTTGGCCGTGCGGCATGTGGGATCTTAGTTCCCTGACCAGGGATCGAACCTGCGTCCCTTGCATTGGAAACGGGGGGTCTTAACCACTGGACCGCCAGGGAAGTCCCTCCAGCATTTTTAATCTGCGACTGACTCCTTGTCTTTAAAGACTCCTGGTGGGGGAATCATCTTCCAGGGTTATCTCAGGGATTAGTACCACCATTTGTCTAGTTGCATAAACTGAAAAGTGAATCACCTTGTCATTTCCCTTCCCTTCACCCCCATAATATAATCCAATATATAATCCATTACCAAGTCCTGTTGAGCTTTCTATCTCTTGAGTCCATCCAATTCTGTCCATTTTCATGGCAACACCCTAGTGTGAACTGCTGTTGTCTCCCTCTTGGACTGCTTGTTAACCTTGGACTTTAACCTCTTTCTGCCCAACTCCAATTCTTTTTCACAGAGCAGCCAGAATGATGTTTTCAAAATGCATATATGATGTCACTCTCCTGCTTAAATGCTTCAGTGGTTTCCCAGCACTTTTAAAATGCAGACAAAGTGCCATAGTAGGGCTCACAGCCCTGTATGATCAGCACCCTCCTGCCTCATCTGTTGGCATATTTCTTTGGGTTTTTATATCTAGTGGTATTGGTCTTCTCCTTGTTCTTTCCTCGTCAGGGCCTTTGCACTTGTTGCCATGCTATGGAAAGCCCTTCCTTCCCTTCTTTGACTAGTTAGTACTCTATCTTCCTTCAGATCTCAGATCTGATGTCCTCAGGGAAGCCTTCCTTAACTAGGTCTGTTAAGAGTTTCTCAATACCCCATGGATCTCTCCTTCAAAGCATTTTCCAGAGTTGCCATTTTTTGTTTTTTGGGGGATGATTTATTAAATATCTATTTTCTTAAAGGATTTTTTTTAAAGATTTAATTTTATTTATTTTTGGCTCCGTCGGGTCTACATTGCTGCGCGCGGGCTTTCTCTAGTGGCGAGCAGGGGCTACTCTTCGTTGTGGAGCACAGGCTCTAGGCACGTGGGCTCAGTTGTTGTGGCACACGGGCTCTAGAGCGCAGGCTTAACTGTGGTACATGGGCTTAGCTGCTCTGCCGCATGTGGCATCTTCCCAGACCAGGGATCAAGCCCATGCCCCCTGCATTGGCAGGAGGATTCTTAACCACTGCACCACCAGGGAAGTACCCTTCCAGCTTTCATTCTGTCATTTTTCCTGCTAAACCGCAAGACAAGATGTCTACTGCTGCTTCAGTTCCTCTATCCCCAAGCTCTTTGAGGCCAGACAGCTGGCATCTGCCCCCAGCCTACTACTAAACAGCTCTTGAAAGATCACTTGTGACCTCATTAATCCTTGTTGCCTTTTCCAATGGTCCACATTGACGGTACAGTGGTGCCTGAAGTCCAGTCCCTTATCCTGGTGAGTTGACTTTTCATTTTAATTAACACCACCTTGCTGAAGGATGTGCCATATGATGCGTTTCTTCTGAAATACCACCTGGTCATCTAACCAGCACTGCCAAGTGCTCCTGGAGCCTATGTTCAACACCAGCAAGGACTGAGGTTCTCAACACTCCCTGTAGTTCCCAGTTAGGTAATTTCTGCGTGCTTAGATCATTTTACCAACCGCAAAGTAAAAACCTGCTCTGTGAAAGTAGACTGGCAACTCCCAAGCCGAGACGCTTGCAGAGGTTTTGCTGAAGTGCAAAAGACAAGTCCTTTGTTGTCTCATTGGAGAAAAGTTTCCCCCAGCTGCCTCCCTGTGTCACGGGCTCTCTTTTAACAGCAGGTCCCTAGCCGTATCCTTGTCACATTCTTAGCTCAATTGAACTGTGCTGAAAATGAGAATACACCAGACTCACTATTCAGCATCCTATTCACTCTTCCCACCCAATATCTAACAAGCATGTTAAATTTAATTATGTCCAAAACCAAACACTCAACCTTCCTTCTCAAACCTGCACTTCCTCAAGTTTTTTCCATCTCAAGTCAATGACAACTCTACTTTCCAGTTGGTCAGGCCCCAAACCTTGAAATTATCATTGATTCCTCTTCTTATAACCCACATTGACAGCAGATTCTGTTGACCTCAGGAACACAGGCAAAGTCCAATGGCTCAACCATCACCATCACTTTATACCACCCAAGGCTAAGCCATCATCTCTCCTCAGCCCACTGCTGCAGTGCAACTGTCTCCCTTTCACTCTTGCTTTCCACATGCTAACTAGAACAATCTTTTAAAAACACTGCTCAAAAAAATAAATAAATAAAAAATAAAAACACTGCTCAAGGGAACTTCCCTGGTGGTCCAGTGGCTAAGACTCCATGCTTCCAATGCAGAGGGCATGGGTTCGATCCCTGGTTGGGGAACTAAGACCCCACATGCCATACGTGGTGTGGTCAACAAACAAACAAACAAAACAACACTGCTCAAAACCCTCCAATGGCTTCACACCTCACTCATAATAAAATACATACTCCTTTGCATGGCTTACAGATGCCTGCATGATCTGGCCCCTTACTGATCTTTACTTTCTCCTCTCCGGCCAAACCAGACCCCTTTGCTGTTCCTCAAAAATGCAGCCCTGTAGTCTGAATCACCCTTTTCCACTCAGATCTGTTTGCAGATCTCTACTTAAATGTCACCTAGAAGAGGTCTTCCCTGACCACATATGCAACGTAGCACTGCCTCCATCACTTCTAAAATAGCACCTCTGGGGACTTCCCTGGAGGTCCAGTGGTTAAGACTTCGCCTTCCAATGCAGGGGGTGGTTGGATCCCTGGTCGGGGAGCTAAGACTCCACATGCCTCGTGGCCAAAAAACCAAAACATAAAGCAGAAGCAATATTGTTAACAAATTCAATAAAGACTTTAAAATAAAATATAATAGCACCTCTGTCCCCTTTCCCTGCTTCATGTTTCTTCTTAGCATGCATCACTATCACAAATATGGATTTACTTGTTTCTTATTTGTTTAGTTGCCCCCCAAACTCCTGCCCCTAAAGCAAGAGTATAGGTTCCACAAAAGCAGGAACTTGGCTTCTGTTCACTGGTGTGTCCCCAATCCCTTGGAACAATGGCTGGCACAGAGCAGACATTAATATAAATTTGTTGAATGAATAAAGTGGTATAATCCTAAACATTCATTATATCAGCTGTCTGAGAAATAAGATGACATTCCAAAAGTAAAAAGAGTGATGAGACAGGAGTAGAGACAAATGGTTTATTTGGTAACAAGGAGTAAAAAGGAATTCTTAATTCCTCTTCTCTCTTTTGATGGCTGACATGAAATGTGATAGTCAAACAGATAGCAACACACACAGGAATTCCCTCGCAGTCCTTGATCTTCTGCACAAACGCAAAGATGCCCAAGTCATACGACTTGCTGTTATTGTTTTCTAGACAGAAGTGCCGGCTGCTGTGCTTTCCAGTCCATCAGTGGTGGCTACATTCTCCTTCTTGTCTTCGGGTTTCATGGCAGGAAACAGAAGCACTTCCTACAGGAGAGAGAATGCATTCTGAAGCTAAGACACACTTTTTCCTGGCTATCCACCTACTCCTTTCTCCCCTCATTACTGTTATCACCAAAACCCGGAGATCTGTGTTCTTTTATTTCAATTCAGTCCCTCTCAGTTACAGAGGATGGAAAAGAAGAAATGCACAGCGCTGCCTAGGGTACAATGTCAAAAGAAGGAATAAACAGAGAGGTTCTCTTCAAATATGATTTCCTCAACCATAAACATGGGATAGCAACAGTTTCTACACATCATAAGCTGACTTAAGTTAAATGAGGTAATGCATGTAGATGGCTTAGCAGGTTCCTTGGATCCTTAAGAAATGTGATCAGTATTTCTTCTGCCTCAGGTTGAAAACCCCCCAAATTCTGTAAGGTCAGATGCTCTGCCCCTCCTCTTGTGAAGTCACCTGTAACTTCTCTGCCTGCCCCTCCTCCTAGCCCAAAGCCCTCTCTTTATGCTCCAGGCCCACCACACCTCGCTTCCAACACAGTGGTGCTCCTTCAGGGTCTCCTCGTACCTTGATGTTATTGGAGTCTGTGAGAAACATGGTGACGCGGTCAATGCCCATGCCCCAGCCACCTGTCGGGGGCAGCCCGTATTCCAGGGCAGTGCAGAAGGTTTCATCTATGAACATGGCCTCATCATCGCCAGCAGCTTTGGCCTGGAAGAGGAGAACCACACAGCGACGTCGTTCTAGGCTGTGCTCTCTCAGTGTCTGAGTGAGCACGTGAAAATGTCCAGAGGCGTTATCATTCCAGGGATGCTCTGGACACCCAGCACTTGCTGGGAATTGGTTTCCCAGTAACTCCAGGATGGAGTCATTTCTTTCAAAGATCTGGAGGTCAGGACTGATGAATTCTACCTCAGAACACATGCAAATTTCTCTGCGAAATGAAAATACTTCTACTGCCTGGGGCTCTTCGAGTCCAGCGAAACGCATTTTCTTTCAGAGACTCTGATGGTTCCCAACAGTCTTTCTCCCACTTCCTGAACCACCCATCAGTGGCAGTGCTAGTATAGGCAGCCTGTGGGTGCTGTGGCTTCTCATCCTCACGCCCCCTCAATAAATGTACCATCTAAGAAAAATTATGTTCTTGTCAGGTGTCACACTCCTCAAACAGATATTCATGCCTAAGCTCCTTTTATATAGAAAAGCTTCTATTTATATAGAAATTCTAGGGCCCAAACTAGTCAAGTTCTCCATCTTGAAATGTGACTTCCTCCAGTGAAGCCTGTGGCTTTCATCCTTCATTGTGCTGAAGTCACCAGGAGTTGCAGACAAGACACAGACCAGGGTTAAGGATGATATCTTCTGGTGAGTGGGCACACATTCCTTCCTTACCTTGGCCTGTTCTTCAAAAAGCTGCCGCTGTCGCACAGGGTCATTCAGCTCAGTGTAGGCATTGCATATTTCCTTTTTCATGACAAATAGCTCAAAGCGTTCAGTCAGACCCTCTTTAGAGCGGTGCCTGGGGACAGGAGACCAAAGGGGAGGGTGAATATGCAGGTTCAGCAAGAACATCTGGTACAAACAAGGATTCCTGAAATCTAGTTGACTCAAAATTGTTACTGATTGTGACCCATAGCCTGCATGCATTCTTGGCACCAAATCATTTGGTACATTAGTGAGGAGGGTTAGAGACAAAGAAGCTTTAATTATCTTCACAACAGGCTGTGTGATAGACTGATACACTGAATCATACCCCCTGTATTCATGCCCTTCTGTAGTCCCTGCCACACCGACTCTGGGCTGCCCATATGACTTGCTCTGGCCAATGGGACATCAGCAGAGGCTTGATATGTGTTCGCACATCAGGATTTATTCTTCTGGAATGCTTCCACTTGGAACCCTGGCTATGCTGCCAGAGAGGCCCCAGAGGATGAGATCCCATGTGGAGGAGATGCAAGGTGCCCTGGCAGAGTTCCCAGTTGAAAAAAGCCACTTGAGTTACCCTAGCCAACACCACGTAGAGCAGAAAGACTACCCACAAACTCCTGAGAATAAACTGTTTTATGCCGCTAAGCTCTGAGGTTATGCAGCAACAGGTAACTGCAACACCGTGCTTTATCTTACCATTTGGCCAGAGGACTCATTATCTGCGGGTGATCACAGATGAACGTAGGATTGATGCACGTCACTTCCAGGAACTCCCCAACAAGCTTAAGGAGAAAGCAGAGTTAGAGAGCCCTTCTAAATGGCATTTTGATCGTCTCCGTCTTGGTGGTAGAGGCCTCGGACCCCAACCCTATACCTGATGCTATAGGGGTTTATCCTAAGCTTCTCAATGGTTAGTAATAAGGTAACGAACATAACTATTTGGCACAGAGCTTAGTACAGCAGGAGTTCAAAACTTGTTCTCTCATTAGAGCTTTCCTCTGTGAAGCTGTAGAAGTTCATTCTCTACAGTGGAGTTCACCTTCATAGGGAGGAAGGGGAGTTACCACTGGATGAGGGCATGTACTAGAAGTGCACGGCCTTTCACCTTATCAAGGAGCCTGGCTGTCGTCCGAGGTGGAGGGCATTCAACAGCTTTTGCCACACAGATATCATCTAGAATTTTGCGAGTTTCTGTAATACAAACATACAAGTTAGGACAGAAGACATCACACTACCCCATTAAGAGGTATATAAAGAGAATAACATGGGAGATTCTAGCCCTGACCTAATCTAATTCAGAGCTGAACAGGAAGGAGGGCCCTAGAGTGAAGGAGTGCATCACTTTACCTTCCGTTTCGAAGAGCTTAGTTTCTGGCAGCTTCACGCCCAGGGCTTTCTCCAGCTCTTCGACCATGCTGATTTTCCGGAAGGGTGGGGTGAAGTCAATCTCACAGGCTTGGCCCTCTGGGCCATCTGGATGATAGGTGACCTTGTAACTGCCTGTAATGTGTTTCACCATCCCTGGGAAAGAAATGTGTCATTTAAAGAGGACCAACAGGAAGTCCAACTGAAAGAGGCACACCAGCCCTGCAGACACGTGTGAAAGACAAAGGGACAGGAGGGGTCACCTGAAATCATCTTCTCTGTGATTTCCATGAGATCATGATAGTCTGCATAGGCCATGTAGAATTCACAGGTGGTGAACTCAGGATTGTGAGTCAAATCAATTCCTTCATTCCGGAACTGGCGTCCGATTTCATAAATCCGGTCAATGCCACCAACCACCAGCATCTAATAACAACACACGGCCGTGGTCATGGCAGCTAATCTTGTCTTACTGGCTAGGGAAAGTGTCTGCCTACAAAAGCTGTAACTTGGATTTCACAGCTCAAGGTATGCTTTCAGGTCTCTAGCCAAATGCTGAGTGCCCTACTCTCTTTAGGCCTTCGTGGATAGTCATCATTCTGGCTGTCCAGGATCACTGAACTCTCGTCCTTTGTCTGGGGTGTCCCCCATCTTGTGAGTGTGAGCCTCCCCAAGAAAGAAGCCTCTTCTGGGGTTAGGATGTAGGCATGTGACGTAAGTTGCCCAACCTGTGAGACTTCAACATGCAAAGAAGATGCAGTGTTGCACAGAATCCCTTCTGGTGAAGGGGGCCAGAGATATCTGGCTTATAGAGGCAGTAACTGCAGAAGTCCCAATGGCAATGACCTGTGCCTAGTGCCAAGCTTATGAGTTGTGGTAACAGTCCTGACCGGAAGATACTGGGTTCTTCATGCGAACAGCCCAGTGATATGATTCAGAATCATTTCAGTTGTGTGGCCTCCAAGCCTGATTCTCTGATCTTCCTGGAAATTGTAAGCTTCCTTATATATTCGAATACATTTTTTTTTTTTTTGCTTAAACACCATTAACAGGTTTTGTCGTTTGCAAGTAAGAATCTTAAACGACACAGTCTTCGATATTTATTCTGGTGATTTGAGGATATTTCCAACTTTCAGACAGAGATTCAACTCATTCTTCTACAAAAGACTAAAATCAAATTTAATCCAAGGATTATAAACTTAAAAGTATTATGAGATTATGGGAAACAAAGTACGTTAAGAGGATCGGTACACCTAGGAAAGATACCCCCTTTGCCCTATAATGCTCTACTGATCCTATAGATAAATTCCAGAAATGTAACACTCAGAAGCCTGACAATTTAGAACCCTCTCCTGGTTGTTCTACCCTCAATGTTCCTCTTATTTCTGACTGTACCTGTCTAGCCAGTATTTTTCAGCCTTCTACTTCTCTAAGGACACAGGGCATCTTCTTATTGACTACCTTATGGTAGAGTTCTGGAGCAATCCTCATATATAAATTCATGTCCAGCTCGTTGTGGTAGGTGATAAAAGGCTTGGCCACAGCTCCCCCTGGGATGATGTTCATCATGGGAGTTTCAATCTAAAAGAGAGGAAAAACATTTAGTTCACAGACAGAGGTCCTCAAACTAGAGTTCTTGGGAATGGCTCAGGCTTTGAATGTGATAGGCTAAGCCTACTATATCCCAAGTAAAAGTTAAGTTCAATAATAATGTGTAGGTGCTTGACAAAAAAAGTAGAGATAGCTTGATTTTCTAGAATAGAGTCTCTATTAATACCAAACACCATTAACACAGTACCATAAACTTTCACAAGCTGTTAGTGGGACTCTAAATGGGTACAGCCTTTCTTGAGTTCAGTTTGCAGTATTTATTAAAAATTGTAACTGCTTATACCTTTTGACGTATTCTACTTCTAGAAATCCATCCTACAGAAACACCTGTCCATGTGTACAAAGATGTTCACTAAAACATTACTGAAGAAAATCAGAAACTTAAACTATCAATAGGGGAAATAATTGTAAAGCATCAAAAAGGAATACACATACACACATATATATGGACATGCAAAGGGTCCCAGAATATATCGTGTGTGTGTGTGTGTGTGTGTGGGAGGTCCATTATAATACATACGATGTGACTTCATTTATGTTTAAAGCAAAAAATAAAACCCTGCTAAAACACTTACACATGTACCCCACCTGCAATAGGCACAGGAGTGGAGGTATTATAAATATGCAGAGCAAATGGCGAGGAAGGATACATATTCAAGTTGTTTTTTTAAAAAAATATATTTATTTATTTATTTATCTGGTTGCGCTGGGTCTTAGTTGCAGCACGCAGGCTCCTTAGTTGAGGCTCGAGAGTTCCTTAGTTGTGGCATGCAAACTCTTAGTTGCGGCACACATGTGGGACCTAGTTCCCTGACCAGGGATTGAACCTTGGACCCCTGCATCGGGAGCGCAGTCTTAACCACTGTGCCACCTCAAATTCAAGTTTGGAGAGGGACATTAGCTGGGAAAAAATGAAAGGGGATTTTCAGTTTTGCTTCTATTTATTTCTTTATTGTTTGAATTTGTTGTATGGTAATAGGTACTCACCTTTCTCATAAAATTAGAAAATTAAAAAAAAAATTTTTTTTTGCTCTACAAATTTTCCTGAACAACATTTTTTAGTTTAAATAAGTTGAATAAAAATCAAGAAAAATATTTTTTAATGCTACAAAAAAGCAAAATGAGTTGGTAACACATTGAACATGGCATTGTTAGCATGTGGATGGCCCTCTACTTTGTCCATTATCTTAGAAGTCCTGTCCTACCTTCCTAATCAGGGTACTAAATAAACAAGGTGGAACAAAGACACTGGCAAGAAAGGGGACTTTTCACTGAGCATGAAGGACGCTGACACAGGATGTCCCTGTGGAGAAGGGAAGGGAAGAAGAGTAAGAGGCAAGCACAGAATGCAGCTCATCATGTCAGGTAAGAACTTTCCATCACCTCTAGGAATCCCAACTCATCCAAGAAATGTCTTATGTATGTGATGATCTTAGAGCGGATGATAAACTTCTGCCTCACAAAGTCATTCAGGATCAAGTCCAAGTATCTCTGACGAAACCGTGTTTCCTAAATGAAAAGTAACAGATAGAAATCACTGATGTGTTTGATTAAATGGTATGATAAACTAGAGCCAGGGGGCTATGAGAAATTACCTTGTCTTTTTTTTTTTTTTTTTTTGCGGTACGCGGGCCTCTCACTGCTGCGGCCTCTCCCATTGCAGAGCACAGGCTCCGGAAGCGCAGGCTCAGCGGCCATGGCTCACGGGCCCAGCCGCTCCGCGGCATGTGGGATCCTCCCGGACCGGGGCACGAACCCGTGTCCCCTGCATCGGCAGGCGGACTCTCAACCACTGCGCCACCAGGGAAGCCCCTACCTTGTCTTTGAGGCCAAAGTGAAGATGAGGTAACATATGCAAGCAAGGAGACAGCAGTGTGACTTCATAGGGAATGATGCTCAGCTCGCCCTTCTTGGTTTTCCCAGGATTGCCCTGAACTCCAATTATGTCTCCCCGGCGCAGTTTGTTGTTAATGCGAATAAATTCTTCTTCAGATTTATAATTCCTGAATAAATGGAAAACATAATTCAGTATACAATATCCCAAATTAAAACTGACCACTGGTTTTACCGTGGAACCCTCACTAAAGTGTTAATGTGTACCCAAGAAGAATCTCAGATTCAAGGTCAACTGTTAAAAAGTATTATCTTTTATTTTTAATTGCTCCACAACCCAAGATCAGTCTTTATTCTTCAGGTGACCAGATGGCCCTTTTATTTTCCCAACCATATACCACTCCCTTTAACTTTAATTTCCTATGGGAAAAGAAGACTATATGGGCCTTTGTCCCCAGTAGTCATGTTGCTCTGGGCCAAACTAGAAAGGCCTGTAACTGGGTATTTCTATATACCTGGAATTGGCCATGACTTGCAACTTGACCCCCTCTCCTCGAAGGTCATAGAAGATGAGCTTTCCCCCAGAAGCTCTTTTGGCATGGATCCTACCTAGAGAACAGCAAAAATAATGACAGACGCAGAAGCTGTTTCATGATATCAGTGCCAAAAAAGCTCCCTCTGCAGTTTTTACACCCAGGCAGAATATAAACTAGAACAATTCGATTTTAGCCTGAGGCCTAAGTCCTGCCATTTTCTTCATGACAAAGTTGGCTCCCCATTTAAACCAGTTAAAAGATGTGCAGGAAGATCTGGCTTTTAAAGGTGTTCAATGGATTCCTGGAATGTTGATGGCAGCATAGTTGTGGGATCTTCCTAAATCTTCACATAAAAATAGAAAGCACAAGGACTTCCGTGGTGGTCCAGTGTTTAAGACTCTGTGCTCCCAATGCAGGGGGCCTGGGTTTGATCCCTGGTCATGGAACTAGATCCCTCATGCCACAAATAAGACCTGGTGCAACCAAATAAATAAATAGTAAAAAAAAAAAAAAAAAAAAAAAGAAAGCACAATTAGACAGGCAAGCCCAAAAAGCCATGGACAAAATTTACAACAAAATTATGTGGGAAGATATTCCCAAGAATCCCCAAATACAAGCACTGGGGAAAACCACTAAGGGCCCCAAGACCTCTATATGGGAAAAAGCTATGGGAAGCAATGGAGTCTCTGGCAGGTCTGAGAACTGGAAGTCTGCCAAAAAGCCATAGGTATTCACTGGAAAATGTGGCAGGGCTAAGTGGAAGACAGCAGTGGACACTGAGAGGATAGCAGCTTACTAACATACAAGTCAATATAGTTGGCTGCATTAAGAAGGTCTAGGGGATGAAGCCCTTTAGTGTAGTCCCCAAGAACTCTCTAAATTTAACAGCAAGGGATCTCTCCGAGGACAAGGCCCCACAAAATTGAACAAGACCAAGAAAACAGAGACAAAGGAAAGAGAAGGTCCAACAAAAGCGAGAAAGGAGAAGAGCCTGAAAATCCCAGAAAGCAAGCTGCTGTATTTCTGAATGCTCCACAAAAACAACAGAAGAGGGAGCCAGTGAAGGTGGAAAAGCTATCTGAACCAAGCTTCCTTTTAACATTGAAGAAAATTAATCTCACATGAAAATAAACAACATAAAAGTAGTGAGGTCAAATACCAAAGTTATTAAATTAAAAAAAAGAGAATAAGGAGAATAACATCATCACAGGCAACAAAAGCACTAGAAAGACATGCTCAGGAAAAAGCAAAAAATTATATTTCATGAGCTGAGAGACATTAAGAATATGACACAAAATGTGAAAGAACACAAATTAGAATTAGAAGAAACTAAGAAATGAGACGACACGTTGAAAAAATTAGAAATAAAGGAAAAAAATCATCTCAGAAAGGAAGCCTAAATTAGAAGGAAATAAGAGTGAATAAATACAACAAATAATGCCTTAAGAGAATTACACTGGAAAGGAGGATACAATTTAAAAATCAAAGTACAAAAAAAGAGATAAAAAGGAGCCCCAGGGGCTTCCCTGGTGGCGCAGTGGTTGAGAGTACGCCTGCCGATGCAGGGGACACTGGTTTGTGCCCTGGTCCGGGAAGATCCCACATGCCACGGAGCAACTAAGCCTGTGCGCCACAACTACTAAGCCTGTGCTCTAGAGCCCGCAAGCCACGACTACTGAGTCCTCGTGCCACAATTACTGAAGCTCATGCGCCTAGAGCCCGTGCTGTGCAACAGGAGAAGCCACCGCAATGAGAAAACGGCGCACCGCAATGAAGAGTAGCCCCCGCTCGCCGCAACTAGAGAAAGCCCGTGTGCAGCAACGAAGACCCCCCAAATAAATCAATAAAATGAATAAATTTATTTTAAGAAAAAATAAAGGGCACACTGTGTACCTGAGAATACTGACCCAGAATAACTAACGTCAAGACATATTTTAGTGAAAACACTGGACTTTAAAGAAAAAGAAATTTGGGGAGCATTTAAGTATTGGCAGGGGTTCTCTCTGGGTGGTGGGATTATGGGTAATCAAACTTTTCTTTCTTTGCCTTTCTGAATGTTTCAACATTCTAAATTTTCTACAACAAATAGTTTTATATATTTTTTGGGGGGTAAGGTATAAACGAAAGACAGGATTTAATTATCTTTTAAATTAAGGAGAAGATCCCACACAAGACAGTGAACTCCAAAATAACAGTGCTCTAGAAAAATAGCCTGGTGTAAAGTAGTCTAGGAACACAGATTGCAGTTTTTAGGAGCTCAGGGCCATGGCTCCCACTGACGAAGGGAAGTCCTCATAAAGGACTGTGAATGAGTAGCAGTATCAGGCCAGGAGTCCCCCACAAAGAATGCCCCTTCCTCTGTAGCATCACCACTGGAATGTGACCTCATGCCTCAGGGCTGCTCTACTTTCTGTGAATAGACATACTGGTGCCATCTCTAGTAATGTAGCCTCAGACTTAAGCTTTTTGAGAGCAAGACCACCCCAGACCTTCCTTTGTGCAACTGGAGAGGCCTGCCTGCTGTGGGAGCTCAGCAAACTGCCAGGGAATCTTCCTACCTGCCACCTTTAAGGTGATGTCAGTCAGGTGCTCCCCAGGCTGCAGGTGACTGTATTCTTGGATAAAGTGAGTGAGCGAGATGTCGACGTGGAACTTGTGTGGGTATGGGTCTTCCCCACTGACCTTCAGCTGGTGGACTGCTTGGCTGCGGATTTTGAAGTATTGCTGTTAAAAACAAAAAACAAAAGAGCTTTTGAGAAGTTGAACATGGTCAGTCCAGAGGCTTGTCTAACGGAGTTCTGTATTCTGCCTCAGAGGGGCCCCAATACAGTGAGGTTTCTTTAACCAACCCCCCTGAATCCTTGAAATCATAGGCTTGGAATATGGAGTGAGATTTGCACTTAAATATGCAGGGTGGCCAGATCCACAGCTGGGAATAAAGGCCAGAATTCCAAAATACAAGATTCAACAAAAAGAAAAATCAAATCTCTGCCTAAAATAATGTTTAATTGGTACAGATGGCCCTGGTTACCACTTTTGTAGACACATCTGCTTGGTGACTCATTTATCTTCCTACTTTCCTGCCCCTGGCCACACACCAGACTTTTTCCCCAAGGCAGGCCCATGGGCCTGGAGGATGTGTAAAAGGAATATTCTATATCAGGGGTCAGCAAACTTATTCTGATGTAACTACTCAACTCTACTGCAGTGTGAAAGCAGTCTTAGACATATATAAACAAATGGGCATGGCTGTGTTTCGACACAGTTTTATTTATAAAACCAGGGAGGAGGGATTGGGGTAGTGGTGGCTTTGGCCTGTGGGCCATAGTTTGCCAATCTCTGGGCTAAAGTAAACCCCAGCCCACTTTTAGGGAGACATTTTCTCTGGGGCTGCTATAAGGCCCAGCTAGCTCCAAGGAAGATCAGTCACTTGGAAGTACTGGATTCTCCCAAATATCTGTAAGTAGTCGACAAGAAGAATGCGCAGGGCCTGTGCCTTTAACCAGATGGAGTGGTGGGCCCACCCTCATCCATCCCTGTGCCTATTTCAGTTCCTATTTATCTCCTTAATCACTGGTCCCAAGGAATTTGCCATAATCCGCATTAGAAGCTTCCCTATGCCCAGCCAGGGCAGTGGTCCCGAGGACTCACGTTTGGGTCCAAGCTCTCCTCCTCCGCACCCACACCATTATGAGCAGTGTGGCTGGTGGCAGCAGCAGCGGCCTGGCTTAGTTGTTTCTCACTGAGCTCCTTCTGCTTGGCCTCCTTCTCTGCTATTTTCTTCTCAGCTTTCAGGCGTCTCTTTAGCTCACTGTCAGGAAGATGAAAATGTTCAACGTGACAGGTGCCTGAAGAGTCCTCTATGATCTGCCCCATAGCTACTTATCAAAAATATGAATAACCTGGGGAAACACTCATGCCCAGTTCTACATGCCCACTGTTAGTCTCTCAGTCACTGAACTCTATATGTGAAACAGACAAGGGAAAAAAATAAACTTAGAATAAAGATGTGAAAGATCTTTCTCAGTCTCTTTTTTCCAGTCTGAGGTCCTTGGCATTAGATCCCAACTAAAATCAAGATAGACAAGGACAAAGAAAACCCTACATATTAATTTATATTTAGAATAGGAAAAAAGGTTTTCCAGAAAATCAGCAAGGTAGGCTTTTCTCAAGCTAATCAGGCTGGGAGCTCCTTGAGGCCAGGGACTGAATCTTAGTTGTTTGGATTCCTCTGCAGAATACGAAGTTCCTAGAGCATCAGATCTGATGTGTGATAAGGTGACATCTCTAGCTTTGTCTGTCATCTCCCTCCCCTACTGAAGGGAGTGGGTTAGTCTGGGGTAGGGTGAGGAAGAGGGGGCTCTTCAGAGTTCAGGGAGACACTCCACTGACAATCTCTCCCCCAGCATTGATCAAGGCATTGACAATGGCCCTCAGCATTGGCCTCACTCTCCACAATGGAGCCTGACTTTGACAACAAATTGGGTAGAATAGTGTACAAAGCAGCATAGCACAGGGGATAATATACCATCTTTGGAGCCAGACTGCCTGGGGCTAAATCCTGACACGCCTACCTACCAATTACGTGACTTTGGGCAAGTAACTTAATTTCTTCTGTAAAATAATAATAGACACCCTCCTCCCCAGATGTTGTGAGGATTGAGATAATATACATAAAGAGATGACCCCACCCCTAGCATTTTAGTAACCATGCAAAATGTGAACCATTCTAGGTATCCCTATCTTAACCCTTCACACTCTGCCTCAAGGACAGAAATTTTACAGATGTGGATAAATTTCTTGTCAAATCTCTCACTATTCAAACTCTTCATACTCGTCACCTGAGACTCAAAAACTAAAGCGATTGGTACAACTTGGTTTAAATAACTTGAAAACTTGCTATCTGAACCCAGAAACCAAACAGATTTGGGTAGAGAGGGATACCCTCATTATTCAAATAGACTTGATCATTCCTTTAAACCACCAATGTTAACTGAATATCCTGTCATAACGAACCATGGCAAATGATCCTTAGTCAGGCTTGCATACTGTTTGGCTTCAGGGTCCATTTTAAATTATCTATGAGTTTAGAATAACTCAATTAAAAAAACTTAATTGGAGATTTGAAATGATTATCTTTTAAGTAAGAAAACTGACTCTGAGGGCCTCAAAGTAAGTGTCTCTGGATAAAATCTGTTTTGTAGCAGTTGTGAAGCCACCTTTCTAGAACAGTGTGCTAGACTTATTGTGCTGTCATTCAGTCAGTGGGCATTGAAGCCTCTCTGGTTCTTCCTGGCATTAACATAATGAACTTGTTTTCCATTCAACTGGATGTTGCTCTTTAAGTCAAATCAATAATAAGGATAATCCAAAAAGGTCCTAGGAGTAAGAACTAACACTAGAAACCAAGTTAATCTCAGGAGCAAAGAAATTCCAGAAAGACAGGGAAAGGAAAATAACCTGCATTAGAAATTCTTTATTCATAAAAGGTTTTGTTCTCAGCACTGTTCTAGAATAAGACCTAAAAGTCATCCCAAAAATCTATGGAGTGAGAATTTGAATTTATTAAAGAGAAACTGAGAAAGGACTATTGGTTTTGGTAGGTAGCAGGGTTGTTTCATTAGCAAGTCCAAAGACTTAGCCAGAGGCTTAACAGATAAGAAACCAAGTAAGGGAAGGATTTTTGCTCCCAGAGCAATAAAGAAGGTAATGGGCACCAACCTTCTTTTATCAAAAAGTGGCTTGTCCTTGTGAATCGTTGTCAAAAGAGCAAGTTGACACAGGCGCAGCTCCCTCTGCCCCCACTGTGCCCAGGACGTTTGGCGCAGGGACCCCCTAACAAGCCTTACAGCAGCTTGCGTCAACATGGCAGATTACCCTGGAACTAATGATTACCACCACCTAACAGGAAACACAGAGATGTGGTGTCAGATGGGACAGACAGTACACATACTCCCAGCCAGCACTCCTACTCTTATGGGTTGGGTGCGGGGAGAAGGCGAGGTTAGGAAACCTTTTAGTGTCCCGTTTTACATAAGACCCTCTCAACTGACATCAACCCTGTAACACTCACTGTGCTGCAAATTAACTGACAGTGTTCTCATTCCTGGCTATGGTAAGATGGTGCTTATTTAGGGTCAACAGCAAGTCAGTCAATGGTTTATGGGTAGAAATGCTCATAACAGTCTAGAAAATGGGAGTGTTTCTGAAGCCCCTGACATGTAGTTTCTCTCTTGGTGATGAAATACCTGTCCACAAAGATGGCAATGGGAAGCGTACAAAACATCACCATCAACTGCAAACTCTAGAGGAAGCTAAAAACAAGCCACACAAAAGCACCTGAATCAAAGACAAGCCTTGTTTGGAGCTCCAGGAGCAAGGAGGAAAGAAGAAATTCAGAAAGAATCTTAGACTACATTAAGTTTATACATTAACACTGGAAGGCAACAGAACGACAGAGATCATGTTCTTTATTGCCTTAAAATAAATGTGGCCTTGAATGAATCACCTGGCAGGGAGCCTATCTGTTTTTAAACTTGGAGAAAATAACTGGCATACAATGGAGCTCACTAAAGATTCACACCAAGGAAGTTCCAAGAGCAATTAAGAAACAGAACTAAAAAAATGCACTAAAGCAGGCATTATATGCAATAAACTAACTTCTCTCCGATGCCTCTGGAACGGTCCTATATTTATGTACTCTCCTTAGGCGTACTGAGGAACTAGTCACTCAGATCATTACCTATGTTCTATGAAGAACTCCGGTTGAGAAGGAGTGTAGTATTAAGAGAATACAAGACACAGTCAGTGAAAGGGCGGCTAATCTTAACTTATTTATATTCACCTTCATACTCCAAGGATTTGGGGTGATTAACAAAGATACATCCAGCAGAGCTAAGTGCCGTTTGGTGTACCCGGCTAAATAAGACAGTCTCTACTGCCAGACATACTCACAATGCTCTAACCCATATGGAGAGGTGTACGACACAGTTTAAGAACTGATCCCTTTAATACAAAGGGTTCAGAATGGCCTTTGATACATAAAGTTCGAACGTTGAAGGTGCTTCTGAAAAGCTAGGGTATTTAACATTTCTCCAACTTCTTTACCGGGGTGTGGCTCAGTAACGCATTTCTCGGAGAAAAGGGAAGGAGTAAATTTCGCTTTTCTCTGTCCCCGCCCAGTTCTCCGCATTCTTACTCCAAGAGTACGAGGAGGAAGGACCCAACCAGCGGGGGCCCCCGGGCATCCTGGGGGATGTAGTTTCGGGGCGCAGCGACTACGTCCCAGCATGTTCATACCCACGAGAACCAGCAGGAAGGCCCCAGGAACAGCCGCCTCGGCCGGAGCCTCGAGGCGCCTTCTAGTTCAGACTCTCCGACAGCAAAGGTTTTAATGACCTGCTGCGACACTTACTTTTTGCTCAGTTTCGGCTCGCAGTCGTCCACTTTAACTTCAGGTCCCTGCACCGCAGCCATCTTCCCAGAGGGCCGGACCTAAAGAGGACGAGGGTCGCACTGCAATTTCCAGGTCACGCTCAGAAGCCCCGCCTCTTCCGGGGAAAGGGGGCGGGCACTGCTCTGTGCAACTGCAGCGCAGGCGTAGTACGGGGTTGTGGGGCGGCGGCAGTAGCGTCTGGAGCGTTACCTCAGGCACTGGGGCTCTGTACGCCGCGCGCTGGCAAGACGGCACCTTCTTTTGGTGCTCGGCCTGAGCTATGGCTGAGGCGATGGATTTGGGCAAAGACCCCAATGGGCCAACCCATTCCTCGACTCTATTCGTGAGGGAGGATGGCAGCTCCATGTCCTTCTACGTGCGTCCCAGCCCGGCGAAGCGCCGGCTCTCGACGCTCATCCTGCACGGCGGCGGCACCTTGTGTCGCGTGCAGGAGCCCGGGGCCGTGCTGCTGGCTCAGCCCGGGGAGGCGGCGGCCGAGGCCTCGGGCGACTTCATTTCCACGCAGTACATCCTGGACTGCGTGGAGCGCAACGAGAGGCTCGAGCTGGAGGCCTACCGGTTGGGCCCGGCTCTAGGGGCCGACCAGGCCCCAGAGACGAAGCCCGGGGCTCAGGCTGGGGGCGCCGCCGCCACGGAGCCCGAGCTGCAGCCGCACGCGGGGCGGATCGTCTTCACGGACGCGGACGACGTGGCCATCTTGACGTACGTGAAGGAACATGCCCGCTCGCCCAGCTCCGTCACCGGCAACGCCTTGTGGAAAGCGATGGAGAAGAGCTCGCTCACCCAGCACTCGTGGCAGTCCATGAAGGACCGCTACCTCAAGCGCCTGCGGGGCCAGGAGCATAAATACCTGTTGGGGGAGGCCCCAGTGAGCCCCTCCTCCCAGAAACTCAAGCGGAAAACTGAGCAAGACCCCGAGGATGCTGATAGCGGGGGTGAGGCTTGCTGCGAACGCGCGAGCCCTCTGCTGTCCCCTGTGTGAGGCGGGGGCGTCGGCCTCTTTCCTCTTCTGTTGGGCGTCCATGTTGGCGTCTTGGGGAGCATCGTCCAGCCCCCTCCTCACCCCCCCTTTGACAGCCGGGTAATATTGCGCCATTTTCTAAGGTCTCTCTTAATTCACTTTTCCAATAACTGGGGTATTGGCATGGTCCGATATTCAAAAGGTGCAGAAAGAGTATGTGGAAAATTCTCCCCCCTTTCCTTTCCCACCAGCTACCTAGTTTTTTCCCCCCAGAGACAACGGGGAACCAGCTTCTTGGGTATCTTTTAAGAGATTTCCTAGACTCGTTTTAAAAAATAGTTCTTCTGTATTCAGGTACATTCAGTATAAGACGTTTTAAAGTCACGCCTGCCAGACCAGCTTATTTTAATTTCTTGGCTTAAATGACTGCATATTCACATAAGAAGGTTCTCAGTGGGAAGTCGTTTCCACGTTTCGCTCAGGTGAAGTGTATTTCTAACGCAGTTGAACAGAATATTGGGATTCAGGGCCGGTTAGGACACAGTGCATAGCTGTTGAGATGCTTCACTTCTGATAAAACGGGTATTGACAGCGTAAACTGATAGACCCTTTTGTTTAAAGAGTCATGCTGCTTTCTCAGCTTCTCTTTCCTTATGTGGCTATTCTGCATAACAGTTGAAATCTGGGAAGGCAAATCTGTTAATCCTATTCAGTATGCTTAGTAGGAATTTTGTTTTTGGTAAAAGTGACATTTGAGATTCATTCATTCAACAGATGTTTGAGTGCCAGACCTTTATCCTGCTGGGATATAACAGTAAATAAAACTCCCTTCAGTCATGGAGTTTAAAATGCTAGCTGGGCAGCGGGAAGTGCTACAGAAAAAAATAAATCAGGGTAAGGGCCGGAGAGGAGGAGGTTTTCTACAGGATGAGAAGGGAAGGTCACTACTGTAAGCTGATGCTTGAGCAGAGACCAGAGGAAATGAAAGAACTCAGCAGTTGGTTATCTGAGAAAGAGTATTTCAGACTTAGGGAGTATTAAGTACAAAGGTCCTGAGGTGGAGTATAGCTGGTGTGTTCTTGGAGCAACAGAGACCTGTGTGGCTGGGATGGAGGAAGCAAGAGGGAGAATTCTTGGAGAGACTGGGCTGTGTGTATGGGTGAAGGAGATCATGTAGGGCCCTGATTTTAAATCAGTGGTGTGGAGATGGCTGGTAGACCAATTGGAACTTGGGACAAAATTAAGCTGGATTCACCCTACTCAGTGTTTTGATATTCAGGCATTTAAATGTAAAAATTAAAATCATAAAATGACCAGGAGAAAATGTGGATGAGTATCCTTTTTTGTTTTTTGTGGTTTTTTTTTTTGGCCGCGGCTTGCAGGGTTCCCTGACCAGGGGTCAAACCCAGGTCCATGGCAGTGAAAGCACAGAGTCTTAACCACTGGACTGCCAGGGAATTCCCGAGTATCCTTTTTATTTTAAAATTTTATTTATTTATTTATTTTGAATTAATTAATTTTATTTTATTATTTATTTTTGGCTGCGTTGGGTCTTTGTTGCTGCACGTGGTCTTTCTCTAGTTTCGGAGGGTGGGGGCTACTCTTCATTGCCGTGCGCAGGCTTCTCATTGCTGCGGCATGTGGGATGTTCCCCGACCAGGGCTTGAACCCGTGTCCGCTCATTGGCAGGCGGATTCTTAACCACTGCGCCAGTAGGGAAGTCCCCGAGTATCCCTTTTAATAGTTACATGTTGATAGTTCTGAAACCAGGAAGACTAAGAAAAAACTTTATATATTTGATTACTTAAAATTTAAAGCTTCTCATGATAAAGTCAGAGGGCAAACTGGAAAAGTATTTTCAATACATTGTAACAGAGTGAGTTTCCTTAATATCCAAAGAGCTTGTAGAAGTTAGTAAGTAAAAGAAAAACTAGTAGAAAAGTGAGCAAAGGAAATGGAACAGGAAGTTTCCAGAAAAGGAAATAGATAAATGGCAAATAAACAAATGCAGAAATATTGTTACTGAATAAAAATAAATTAGACCCTGAGGGGACTTCCTTGGCTGGCCAGTGGTTAAGACTCCGTGCTTGCACTGCAGCGGGCACGGTTCGATTCCTGGTCAGGGAACTAAGATTCCCCCCCCCCCCTGCCATAAGGCGCAGCCCCACAAACAAAAAATTACACCCTGAGCAGAGGACCAGTACAAGCCATGCCTGGACTTCTGCCCATGGAAACTGAAATAAGTGTGTCTGGTGTGTTTTTTAGAAAAGTAGATCAGAGCAAGGCAATGTCATATTTTATCAGTTAGATTGGCAATAACTAACAAAATGGGTAATACCCAGAGTTAACGAGGTATATGAAAACAAGTACACTCCTACATTATTAATAGAAGGAAATCGGTGCAATTTCTTTGGAAGGAATTTTGACACCATCTGACAACATTTAAAATACATGTTCCCTTAAACATGGTAATTATTGCCTCTAGGAATTTATCCTCAGATATACTCCAAGTGTAAAAGAGTACATAGTGAAAAGTGAGTCTCACTGCTCCGTACCCCTTCCCCCGCTTCCTCTCCCAGAGGCAACCACTGTTGTTGTCCCCTGTTTGTGTCCTTTTTGCTCATAGTAACACTAGCACACTAGACAGAAGTTTGTTCTGCAGTTTGCTTTCTTTTTTTAACTTAATAGATCTTGAAGCTTTTGTGTGTCTGCTCATTGTTTGCTTCATTCCTTTCTTGTTCATTGCATTGTGTTTCATTATGTGAGCCATAATTTGTTTACACTTTTTATTATGGAAAATTTCAAACATTTACAGAAGTAGAAAGAGAATAGTATAATGCACGTACCCATCACCCAACTTCACCTGATTATAGTTTGTGGCCAGTTTTTTCATCTACACCTTTCATCCTGACTTCTGGGATTATTTTGAAGCCAGTGCCAGGCATTATCCCATTTTTTTTTTATCAGTTTCAGCAAGTATCTCTAAAATGTAAGGCTTCTTTTTAAAATTTTATGTAAAATAAAATTGACTTATTTTGGTGTACAGTTATGTATTTAAATTTTTTTTATTGTGGTAGAATATACATTAGATAAAATATACCATTTTAGCTGTTTTTAAGTGTTTAGTTCAGTAGCACTAAGTATGTTCACATTGTGATGCAGTCATCACCACGATCCATCTCTAGAACATTTTCGTCTTCCAGAACTGAAATTTGTACCTATTAAACACCAACCCATGTTGCAACATGTGTGAGAATTTTGTTCCTAGTGTTTCCACATCTTGGATATTGTGAATAATGCTGCTGTAGTATGGGTTACTAATACCTGTTTGAAACCCTGCTTTTTTTTTTGGGGGTGTATTCTCAGAAGTGGAATTGCTGGATCATATGGTGATTATATGTTTAATATTTTAAGAAACTGCCATACAGTTTTCCAGTTAGGTGTTTTAACACATGTACAGATGGTGATGTAACCACCAAAATCAGGATACAGAACAATTCCATCACAAAAAATCTCTCTCGTGTTGCCCCTTAGTAGTCAGTCTTTGTTAAGTGGAAAATAGCAGAGTTAAGTCCTCAGAGAACAAAGACTAAAAGGGAAATAGGAGGATGTTTAGCTTTAGGAGGCTCTCCTTTCTGTAGATTGTATGTGGTGGATTGTGGTAGACCCCCAGATCTATCTTCCCCTGGGAGAACTGCCTTACCCAAGGTTCTGTCATTCTAGGCTAGCATCCAATGACTAATCTATGCGCGGTTAAAATAACATCTTGGCTCCCTTGCCCCAACTTGGTCAACTCTGTAGGGCCTTCCTAGCTCCAGACTTCTACATGGTTTCAGTTGCGGCCTTGTTGGAACTCTCACAGCTCTCAGCTTCTTTCTGCCCAGTGAACACTCCTTAATCAACACCTTACCTGTTAATCTCCATCTCAGAACCTACTTCCCAGACAACCCAATTTATGGCACAGTTTTGTTAATTTGCAAGATCTATAAATACAAAGTGAAAAATGAATTAAACTTGAAGAGTATTTTTATTTTACGTATCAGAACCTAGGAAAATTACCACCATTTTTATTGTACAACTTTTCAGAAGCAAGAGTAGAAATTATTGAACATGCATGTCATATTTTTCTTACCCTTCTGATCAAAAACATATTTTCTAATAGGAAAAAAGTGCAGGCTCACTTCTGGCCCAGAGCTCACAGAGCATTTACTATATTTTTGGTTTCTGTAAAAAAGGCTAATTCTAATCTGGTGCTGTTCTGTTTAATAGAACCACAGAATAAGAGAACTCCAGACTTGCCTGAAGAAGAATTTGAAAAGGAAGAGATCAAGGAGAATGAAGAAGCAGTCAAAAAGATGCTTGTAGAAGCCACCCGGGAGTTTGAAGAGATTGTGGTATGTTAACTAGATTTAACTCATGTTTTTTTCCTATGTCCATTCTCCTCCTTTGAAATTGGTCTTCCCATCTGTTCTTTTTATACACCTGAGGCCCAGAAAGGTAAGAGAGAAATTCAAGATGGAGGAGGAAAATGGAAGGTGAGACTGATCAAGGTTCTGGGCATGTACTTTTAGTTTTTGGTAGGATGATTTAAGGAGGAGGGGAGGGAGAAAGATGGGGGAGAATTATTTTTAAGCAGTATAAAGCATCTTACTTTGAGTACTTTCATCTGTAAGTTTTTCTAAGTTAAGTTTGCGGATTTATCTTTTTAAAATGTTTTTATTCTCAGGTAAAAGTAATTTTTTAAAGAGGTTAATTTTTTATCAAGCAATTTTAGCTCTTTGTATACTTAGAGCTTTTTTAGAATTTTTTAGCTCTTCCATATTCAGTTAAGTTCTAAAACTTTGTTGGAATCCCATATTTAATCATAGTTATAGAGAAAGGCAACCATAAAATAATGAGTAATAAAAAAATCCAAATTATATGTGCATATCTTCTCTAAGAAAAAGGATCTTGTTAATTAACTTTTCTTACTAACACTAAGAAAAATGGTTATGTATCAGTCTAAAACAGGAAAATAATTTAAAGTTCATTTAATTTAAAGTTGGTTCATTTTCTGTAAACTTTCAAATACTCTCAACAACTCTCAAACATGGCCTACATAGGTCTCCTCTCACATAACACGCTTCGTAACGTGCCTAAATATAGTGTAGTGTGGAGACCCTAATATATTCATACAGCAATGTTTTTTGAGTACTTACCATGTGAAGGCATTGGTAGGCACTGGGGATGTAGTGATGAGCAAAACATAACATTTCCTGCCCTATGGAGCTTACAATCTGAGAGTGAAGTCAAATTTTTAACAAATAATCTAGTGCATACATGTGTGCATACATATATATGTGTATGCACATAACATTTATTTTTCACATTCAGTGTAGCTTCTAATGTTCTGTTGGAATACCATATACATACACGTACGTACATATGTACACATGCATACACACACACACACTCCATCCACACTCACACTTCTCCTTACCCTATCATATACATACATATATATACACATACATACACATATGCACACATCCAACATGAGTAAATGTAAGAAGGAACATAGCACGTAAGAGGAACTGAAGGAAGTCCAGTGTGATTGGGGTGAAAAGGGCAAGGAAGTGGTAGCTGGGAGAGACCAGATATTTTAAGAGTAAGTATTCATGACTTGGTAATTAGTAACTGGTCATATTCATCACTTTCTCTAGGTGGATGAGAGCCCTGATTTTGAAATACATATAACAATGTGTGATGATGATCCACCCACACCTGAGGAAGACTCAGAAACACAGCCTGATGAGGAAGAAGAAGAAGAAAAAGTTTCCGCACCAGAGGTGGGAGCTGCCATTAAGATCATCCGGCAGTTAATGGAAAAGTTTAACTTGGATCTGTCAACAGTTACACAGGCCTTCCTAAAAAATAGTGGTGAGCTGGAGGCTACTTCCTCCTTTTTAGAGTCTGGTCAGAGGGCTGATGGGTATCCCATTTGGTCCCGACAGGATGACTTAGATTTGCAAAAAGATGATGAGGGTACCCGAGATGCACTGGTCAAAAAATTTGGTGCTCAGAATGTAGCTCGGAGGATTGAATTCCGAAAGAAATAATTGGCAAGATAATGAAAAAAAAAGGTTTGGCACATAAGGCATTAAAAATTTTTTTTGTGACTATTGAACTTCAGAGATTTTTACATTGGAACTGACACTCATCTTTTGACCAATGCTATTGTTGCTCTGTGAGTCCTAGATTTTGTAGCCAAGCAAAGTTGGAGGATGAAAATAAAAGAAATTGGATATATTTAGAGCTGTTCCTGGCAGTATCAATGTGTTTGTACAAGGAAAATCAAAAACAGAGAGGTTGGTTTACATAGTAATAACCGCTTTCTGGAATGGAATCCCTGCTGTATTGGTGAGAGGAGCTAGTGACAAAGTCAAAGGCGGAAAGTTAGATGGGTTGTTTCAGAAAGCATAAATAAAGAGCCTCCTATCCTTTGGCAGAAGCTTCTCTAGATTATGATAGATTCCAAATCAAGAATCTAGGAATGTGGAAAGATTTAATTACAAGGCCTTTGAACATGGACTGTCCCAAACCCTTGCATCCCCCAGTGAACTCTGATTTCTGGGCTGCTTTGAAAACCCCATATTCCTTTTGCCAACTTATATTTGGGGAGCCTGTTCGTTGGCTGTTCTTTTCTTCAAGTCTGTGTCAGTTAAGTCTCTACCATGTGTTTCTTTATCTACCATCCAGTTTTGTTTAAAACACAAAAATTTAGAGAGTCTTGGGAAAAGTCTTACTTGGTTACTAGGAATGTGTTTTTATTTATTGAGGATAGTTTTGTGCTAAGAATAGTGTTAGATTTAAAAATTAGAGGATTAATTCCTCTTTGTTGTGTTGATTTCATTATTGAAAATAAATAGAACTTTGTATTTGAGTCTCCACAAAGTGTTTTCTTTGATTGTGTTCACAAAACCTTTTAGGTATAAAAACCATAAAGGAACTAACATTTTTGGCTCTTAGTAATTAGAACTAATAAAGAGTTCCATTTAAGACTAATGGGTTATTAGAAAGAAACTGTTTCTTCTGGGTGGAGCAAAGAGAAGATCTGTGTCAGGGACTGTGAAAGATAGCATAACAAGGTGAACTGCTGAGAGTCAAAAGGGAAGAGAAGCCAATAAGGAACCATCCGGTGTGTAATAGAAGGTGTCAGTGCCTGTCCCAAATGCCTGAGCACTCACCATTCCAGCACTTGCCACCATCAGGAGTCCTACTGCAATCACCTTCCTAAGGCTCCCTCTCTGCTTGAAGTGCTGTGGAGTTAATGCCCCTGAGAGCAGCTTTCAGCTAATGGTGAATAGGAATCAGAGGATGCATCCCAGCTTCCTTGCTCACCAGAGAACTGACAGCTGAATATTTGAGTTACCCCTCGAGTGGAGTTACCCCATACCATCCGAGGCCGCCAGTAGAAGAAAGCATAGTTGCCCACAGTGGTATGAACGCACCTGCATAGACCTCCTCTTATTTTACATACCCACTTCCCTACTAGTGCATCCTGGAATCATCAGTTAAATTCACATTTTTTCCTTAGAGTCTGCTTCTGGGAGAACCCAGCCTAAAGCAATGCATTTAACCTTTTACTCCTCCTTAGAATGTTGAAAGGATACAACACACACCCAGCAGTAAACGTAGCTCACTACAGTAGTGTTTCTTTTTTTTTTGGCTGTGGTGCACGGCATGTGGGATCTTAGTTCCTTGACCAGGGATTGAACCCACGCCCCCTGCAGTGGAAGCATGGAGTCTTAACCTCTGGACCACGAGGGAGGTCCCCACAGTAGTGATTCTTAAATGGGGCTTGGGAGGGGTTGGGTGGTGGATATTTGTTTAAAATGGGTTCTCCTCCATTGTGATGTGACCCTAGAGTGGTTGAAAATCATTGCTTTAGATATGAAATGGAAATGTCATCTAGCATGTCTGTATCTCAATAAAGTTACCACAGCCTATTGGCTTTACAGAGCTAGAAGTTCCAGTTTTGTCAGTCATGTGCAAAAGGGTCTGATTTATTATACCCAGACTCCCAGAAGACATGTTTAAATCTAAACACACACCAACTTCTAGTGCTCATTATAAACCAGTAATTTTCAAATATCTGGTTTTGTAATTTCTCTGGTCATTTCATCTCTTGGGCTGGGATATATGTGGGGAAACAAATTATCAGAAATATTTTGGGGAGCACAAAACTAAGCAAGGAAAATGAGTTGGATCTTAATGGTTAATGGCATTGAGCTATGGCTGTATCTACTCCAGAGACCAGCAGTTCAAGTCTTGAATTGAGATACTTCTACTTTGTGCTGCCAGATTCTTGTTCTTTGGGTTTTCTTTCCTTGACTTCGTGAGTTTGGCTTTTCTGCTTATGATGTGGGATAATGTTATTTCATACTCATTTTAGCTCTTGAGTTCTAGGCCTTCCTCACTATTCCCTCTTGGCTCCCCCTTACTCCAGCTTTTGAAATTTTTCTAGACCTTAAATAACCTCCATAACTTCATTAGTGGCAGAAACATTCTGTCTTCTCTTTCTCTGCAACAATGAGGCTATTCATTATTTTCCTCTGTTCCCTATTCCATTTAAGTGGGTGCAGTTGAGTTTTAAAAATTGAAGCTGCTGTTTGAATTGTTCTGATCCTCTTGCTTTTGGACTAATGCTTTTGGCTGAATCATATGCCTACCTGGCTATAGCAATAAGGTGTATTTCATTGAACGTAACAGAAAACCTAACTCTAAAGGACTTTAATAAATAAGGGGATTTATATTTTGTATATATAACAAGAAGCCCTGAGGTTGGGTGGCTTTAAGGTTCTACTTTTCTGCTCTGCCATCCTTAACGTGTTCTGTCAGCTTCTCCCCTTGTGGTTGAAAGGTGGCAGCTACAGCTCCAGCAGCTGAAGAGGGAGGGTTTCCTCCTAAGTGTCTCCTTTATTGGTGGGCAGCCTTTCTCAGAAGCCCCTCATAGACATCTCACTGGCCAGAATTGTGACACGTGCCCCTTCCTAACTCCACGTCTCTGCAGGGTAAATGAAATTGACTGAGAGTGATTAAGATCTATACTCCTTGGGCTGCGGATTGTGTATCCTTCCCTGGGAATGTGGCCTGAAAGGGGAGGGTGTATACCCAAATAAAAGTCAGGGAGTTTAGGGTCTGCTAAGAACTTCCATTGTACGGACGAGTCACCTTCTTCAGGGGCAAGAATATTCTACCCAGGAGCAGGCAGCACAGCTAGTGACTAAATCCCCAATGCCCCCTCCAGAGGATATACAGTGATTTCTGCTCCAGAGGTGAAGTCTGCACTTTGGCCATCACCCAAACAGTGGACACAACCTGGACCAGGACTGGCCTGCGAGATGCATGACCTCATCCACGGCCCCTCCCGTCCAAAGGTTTTCAGCCCCAAGGGGTCCAAGAACTAAGGGACCAGGTTGTTGGGACCCAAGGGGCCTCTAGGAAGAGGGCAGGTGCCTTTTATCGGAGGCAGAGCTGGGATGGGGCAATCAGATGCTCTAGCCGTGGGCACCAAGCAAGGTCCACTGGACTTGCCACCCTGCAGGATCCATGTTCTCAGCCCTGCTTTCAGGCTGTAGAGGCCTCAACCATGACAACCTTTAAGGCCTCCACTGGCTGTAAGCCCAGTGCACATTCATGGTCACCTCAATCTGTTATAAGAATAGGATGTCTGGTCACCCAGTCCATGAAAGGGACATTTGACTTGCAGGAGATTCTGAACTGGTCAACGTGTTTCTCTTGGTCAGATACTGTTCCTTACCTTTTTCTCTAGAGACTTAATCCCACTGCTTGCTTCAGAAGTGAAAATTTACCTATTTCTCTAGAGAAGGTCATCCCATCTGTCTCCCTCCAGAGGCTATAGTTAGACGTGTAGATATAGAGATAGGCATAAAGAGTATGGAGGGGAGCTGTAGAGACAATGTAGATGAACAATAGATAATATATTTACATAGATCCATACATATAAACATGGAGGTACAGATATGCATATAAATGAAGAAGTAGATTATAGACACAAATGTATAGTTTTCCCTTCACAAATAATCAGACTTGTTTTCATAAGTTGGAGAATTCTGTCCACGTATGTGTTTGAAGTACAGGAAAGATACTAGGACCTCTCATCTCTGACCACATGAGAATCATGTGGGGGAGAAATTTAAAAATCAAACTAGGCATGGTATCAACACTGTTAAATATATCAGGTTCTTTTTGTAGATTTGTGCCACTAATAACTGCACATACGCATGTGACTTTTATTTCCCTAAGTGGTTAATGAAGATACAGCTCATATTAGGAAAAATAACTTGTGCTAAGTGTTATTTGGCCATAAATACTGATGTTGGAATATTCTGGCACTTGTGCTTCAGTGTATAAACATCTAGAGAACTCCTGCATGTAACGCACCCAGATACCAGAAGGATGTCCACCTCACGACTATATTTGTGCAAAACTGGTATCTTTGTAGAACTAGATGGTATGCGTACTGATCTTCTTTCAACACCTTCATATGGAAAGTAAACAAAGCAAATATGACAAAACAGAAAGCAAATTGATAAAATGAACAAAGAAGTGATTTTTTTTTCTTTTTTTTTTTGCGGTATGCGGGCCTCTCACTGTTGTGGCCTCTCCCGTTGTGGAGGACAGGCTCTGGACGCGCAGGCTCAGTGGCCATGGCTCACGGGCCCAGCCGCTCCGCGGCATGTGGGATCTTCCCAGACTGGGGCACGAACTCGTGTCCCCTGCATCGGCAGGCGGACTTTCAACCACTGTGCCACCAGGGAAGCCCAGAAGTGATATTTTTTAAAGACATTTTTATTGCCAAGGTAAACCCACATATACCAAAATCTGTTTTCAGAATTTACCTTTTCAAAAGAGGGGGGAAGACTGAGAATGAGAATGGTTATCCCAGGTTTTAGATGAACGTATAATGTATTTATAATAAGAGGAGAAATATTATGGACATATATATATACATATATGCAAATATATACAAAAAACTAAAAAAGTGGAAATATTAGCATCATTAGACTATGTTCAGTGATGATATGGTATTGCTATTATAATTTCCTTGTAATTTTTTGTATGTTTTAAATAGTCAAAGTAGAAATACACTTCTAAGTGAAGATTACTCAGTATTATGGATTTGTCCAAATCCATTTAATCATTCCCGTAATGATGGATGCTGAGGTAGTATCTAGTTCCCAGTTTAAACCCTCGGAGCTTTGGGGAAAAGCTCACTTTTATGAGCTCACATCATCAAGAAGTACAGCATCCCTTCGTTTTCTACACAGTCAACTAATTTCAAGTTTGCCCTCTCATGATGCCAGGAGGGAAAGAAGTTCTAATATGTCCCTCAGAGATCTATTCTCACCTGAGTTAGGTTACAGTTTGTGGGTTTTCCAGACCGTGGAGGACATGGTGATTACAGAGAGAAGGTCATATTCTTGAGTAAAATACTTTTTTTCTGGAAGCATTCAGTAGACATGTCCACCACCTAGTGCCCATGGTGCTTCCATAGGCAGTGTGGAGCTTGGAAACAATCCTTCACTTAGTGGAGTATAGAAGATAACCACTGCCCACAAGAAAAACAACCTCCATGTGGGTTTCCAAGTGGTTTTTCCTTCCCCCTGCTTTAGTTTTGCCTCTGACAGGATGACCTCCTTATTCATTGTTCTTTAAATTGCTGTGATCTGCATCAAAAGAAAGGAGGACTGGATCAGGTTCAGAATGCTATCTTCTTCCTCCTGAAGCTCAAGCCCTGGTGAGCTTTGCAAAGTGTTCAGAAGAACCTGAAAATCCTGGAGGGTCCTCTTCCTGTGGATCAGGATTCAAAAAAGTTTGTACCTTTTACTGACAATCTGTGGATGGCAGGAGTTGACCTAAAGGCTTCTTGAGGTTTCTATATATTGCTGGTGCGGTTGGCTGAGGGCATGAGATGGTTCTCCAGCTGACTCTGTGTGGTGTGGCCACCAGTCTGTCTCAGTGGGTCCCTTTTTGAGGATCCCGCTCTGCAGTCAGAGCCTGGCAGCACTCATCCCATCACTGCAGAAAGTAAGATATGTCCACCTGGCTCAGATCCTGTGGTGGTGGTTTTTTGTGCTCAGCTTGAGGCTGAGAATAGTCTTCCAACTGCAGTACTCCCATGTCAGCCTGTTCTTGGTGATCCTGGCGTTCTTGGTATTGGGGCCAGAAGGGGTACTGAGTATCTGGGTCTCCTCCCATAGTCAGCAGTGCTGGCACGTAATTCCCAAGTGTTAGAATAGCGGGAGAGTTCTCTCCTCTCTGCACAGCCTGCATGGGCTGCATCATGACACTTTGTCCTTGGATCACACAAGGGACAGAGAATACGTGGGATGGGAGAAGAACAGGTAGAAATGGTTGGTTCCTCCTGAAAGAACTGGAGGAAGCAAAATGATGAGATCTGCCTGGGAGAGTACATAGGTCAATTTCGTGCTGCTGAGCAGTCATACCAGGTCTCCCATTTGGGCCATATACCAAGGAATTCACAGGCTCACTTGTGCTCTGCCCAGGGTACAGAGATCTTGGGTCCTGAAACCACATCTCCGTGAGAAAAACAGAGACATGGATATCATAAGACAAGCGATTCTGGCTGTTCTCAAACTGTGTAAAGCAAAGGGCCTATTATATAGGCCCAAATCTCAAGAGGTGTGTGTGTGTGTGTGTGTCTATACATATATATATACATATATATGAAATTAATTGCCCTTGTTCATGTGTTCAGTATGTGTATATATGTACATATGTGTGTGGACACGTATATATGTGCATATGCATAAGTATGTGTGTATATATATGTGTGTTTATGTGTGTATATGTATACATATACATACATACAAACACATAGATTTAGGTCATAGCACATTCAGCAATCAACTGTAGATGAATTGAAACTGGCTAAAAAGGCATATGCTTTAGGATCCACCCTTCAATTTCAATGATGGATCAGGAAACAAGGTCTCTTGACGAGGTTGACATTTTCCTCCTATTAATCAGTGTTTGCATAGGAATACATACCTTGTAAACGTGTATAAATCTGAATAAGGATTAATAAACACAGATAAGTGTTTATGAGGGTCATTGTGCTGATAGACCTATGAACATGCTTCCTAGTCATGAGCGTTGAATGTGTACGGAACCACTATCCCCATAGCTTAGGTAGAAGAAGGTACTAATGAGGGTGCTTTTGTTCCCCTATTTGACTATGCTTGTAGATTTTTTGGGGGTGTTAAAAGTGGGGGAAGGAGAGATGGGCAGGATATCTAGTTGGTAGAGGCCAGGAATGCTGAAAAACACTATACCTGGCATGGACTGCCCCTCCCAAGAAAGAATTGTCTGGCCCAAAATGACAGCAGTGCCAAGCTTTAGAAAACCTAACGAGAGTGTTCTCAAAATAGGCATTAATTTTCACATTTTCCCACAGTTTTGCTGCTGGTGATTCTGAATAGATGCACCACTGACAATTTGATTAGAAAATTCTTCCTTTTGCAGGAATGTGACTTGCAATGCCAGGTGTTTACTATCCCAGGCCTTTGTCCTTGATTGCTGTGGTAATCTAGGTTAGTCAAGGTTTTCCAGCAACCACTCGGGGTAACATCGTTTAATGGGTTAGGGATATTTGCTGCCATAGACATAAAACTTACTTGAATTCTCGATTCTGGAATGCCTGTTTGGCTAGTGTTTTCCTGTTTGCAATATCAAAGAATTGGTTCCTCTTGAAGGCTTGAACTAGAATGTTTGATTGAGATCTTGGAACCGATGTGTGGTCTTGTGTGGCTCCTTTTGGTAAGTATTCTAAAAGAGAACGCAGGGACAATAGGGTTTTTAGGACATTTTTGCATTCAAGCTGGAAACTCAAACTTGGGAAGATAGTGCTGACCTCTTACTCCCTCTGAATCCCCCTGAGATGACAGAAGAGGAGGATGTTGCCCTGCTCAGAGCAGCAGGACCAAAAAGTCCAAAGCCTTTCTTGCTCAGAACCTGTCTGTCCCAGCCACTGTGGGACCATGCTTATATTGATGACTTTAGGTTACTCAAAACAAGCTGTAACTGGCTCCAAAACTAAGGATTCTTTGTGGAGAATTTGGGCACAACATGCAGAATTGATTCCCCTCTCAATGGGACCCACTGATGAACTGCATTTGGACTGGTGGGTTCTTACCTTGAGTATAAGGCTGAGGCTGGTTCTGTCCATGGGTTTGGTCTTCTCCTAGGAGGAGCTGAACCCCAATCGGCTCTGTCTTGCTCTGTGGTTTTTAAACCAAATCTGAGTGGGAAAAGACGATGTGAAAGTCATGTAACTCAGTCTGTGTCATTCCAAATATCAATGCAGTTAAACAAAATGAATTGATCAACTGCTCTTGGGATAATATCCCTAAGAGAAAGACGATGTATTATCCTGGGATTGATGCTATTATTAGCATACAATTCAGGATGGTATACAATCTGCTCTCAACTCAAGTTAGCATTTCTTGTATGGTCATCCTCAGGGTATCCAAAATAAATTTCCCTGATTTAAGAAAAACAGTGTAGTTCTCTCAAAGGAAGTCAATCAATCTCTCTCTCTCTCTCTCTCTCTCTCTCTCTCTCTCTCTCTCTCTCTCTCTCTCTGTCTCTGTCTCTCTCTCTCTCCCCCCTTGTGTTATATCAACTTTTCATTAGAATACCATTTCATAATACACAATACATATGGGATTGATCTTAGAAAAGAATTTCTTTATGTAGGGCAGTAGAATTAGCCATAGTCAAGAGCAGGGCTAACTCACCTACACTTTTACTTATTTCATCCCATAGTCAGCAATAGATAATGAAACTCCTAGGGACCCCATATATCTTGCTTTAAAACTATTATCACTAACATAGCCAATTGTATTCTGCTTGTTTCCTCATTACTGGAGTTGACATTGCAAGATGCTTTCTAAGTATTTCTGAGTGTTTTATTTTGATAATTTGATAATTCATGGTAAGATTAGGGTGTCAGTTATAACCAATATCTGATGTAGCACTCATATCCCAGGCATTGTGCTAAAAGGTTATATCTATTCTTTAAATTAATTAATAAAAATATTTTCCAATAAGAAGTCTTAAGCCCAAGTGGAAACTGGAAACTAATGAGTAAGTTACTGAACACAGTTGCAGAACCAACCTCATCCTACATTGTTTCCTGGACTTGCCATCCTCCACCTCAGTTCAAATGGGCCTAGTACCTCTCATGCAGCTAATCACTAGATAGTCCCCCAAAGTGCACTTTATTCTGGGATTTGGGAAAACTGTTTCCTACACCTAAAACAAATGCATTAAGAAAAGGGGAACTTTTCTTCTCCCCAGCGTCCCCTCAGACTGCTGCCCTTATATATAGTGACTTATTGGAGACTATTTTTTTTTTTTTTTTTTTTGCGGTACGCGGGCCTCTCACTGTTGTGGCCTCTCCCATTGCCGAGCACAGGCTCCGGACGCGCAGGCTCAGCGGCCATGGCACACGAGCCCAGCCGCTCCGCGGCATGTGGGATCCTCCCGGACCGGGGTACGAACCTGTGTCCCCTGCATCGGCAGGCGGACTCTCAACCACTGTGCCACCAGGGAAGCCCCTGGAGACTTTTTGATAACAAAAATCTGAACTCATTATTCTCCTCTGAAAGCACCTTTTTTATTGACCTTTATTGATTTCAATACTGTTTCAGTTGGTATAATTGTATTATTTACAGCTATCTTTTTGCTGACTGAAGAAATCCAGTTTATTTTTATTTTTACATCAGTAGTTCTATTCAAAATGATACAATATGGGATTTTATTTCATACACTCTGGTGTATGAATCACATTTCAGATATTAGTGAAAAAAAACTAGCTTGAGAATTGGGAATTTACATGAGTGCTTACCCCACAGTTTCCTCATAATTATATATTAATCATTATTCTGCAGTATATATTCCAGTACTTGATACCATATCATTATCATAGTGATCCAATTTCCTATAATCTCTAAATCTCAGAAGTTGATTTAATTATCTCCTATTGGAGAGCCTCAACCAGTATATTCTTTTCTCCAAGAGTGAATGCCCCCAACCAATTGGTAAAAGAAGTAACAGTTTTCTACCATTGGTAAAAGAGGTAATTCTTGTTTTTATTTTTTTTTAAATATTATTTAACAGGAAAAACCTTTAGGAAACATACCCAACATAAGAGAATCACCTGCCAGTGCTAAGCTTGGCCTTTCTCTTTACCTTGAACCTGACAGATAATGAAATAGAAACCTGATACTATCCTGAATTTTAGATTCTGGAATGCCAATTTCCTTGGCCAGTTGTTTCCTGTTAGCTTTTTCAGGGTAAGGGTCATGTTCAAACCATGCTTGGAGGATATTCTTTTGACTCTGGTTGTAAATAATCTTGCCTTGCCAGGTTTCTTTTTGTAATAGTATGTCTGATGAAGAGAAAATGGGGAGAATTATGAAAGATATGTTTATGGATTAAAAACTGGGTGAGCATATATCTTACTTCAGGTTGAAAGTCTGTAAATCCAATGATTATTCTGTATTTTTACTTTAGGGATATACCTAAAGTCATTCTAAATTGGAGACATGGGAATTCCCTGGTGGTCCAGTGGTTTGGACTCCATGCTCTCACTGCCAAGGGCCTGGGTTCAATCCTTGGTTGGGGAACTAAGATCCCACAAGCAGCCCGGCGTGGCCAAAAGAAAAAATTGGAGACATACAGGTCAAATATATATATAATAGAAAAAATGACAGTCTGTCATCTCTGAGTTACCAAACGAAGAAGTTACTAGAAATCCACAAAATTACATGCAAAGAAAATAGGAGTTAGGAAAATAAATGGAAATAAATGAAACAAGTAAAACATTAAAACAAAAACAAGAAAAACATTAAAAGGATAAATTAAATACAATACACAAAACTGATACTTTATGATAAAATACATTTAAATAAATATAAAATGTTAAATTATTAGATATAAACTAAATGTAAAATATTATGTATTCCATATATATTTTTCTCCATTTAAAGTGTTAACTTTAAGACTTTTGAAAACCCACATATGGGACTCACAGCTGTATCTTAAATTTGAAATTGCATTCTCTCACTTCAAAGCACCCATCAATCCCCTGATACAACTTATCACTGCAAAACAGCCCCTGCTTCAACAACCTATTCCTCTAATCATAATTGGGATTTTACTTTTTATAAACTCTGGAAAATAAACATAGCATGTGGCATTATCAAAGAAGAGAGCAAAACACAGATGGGAATTTACCACTTGCAGTGCTGTTCAAATCCATCTTGGGAAGAGGTATCCAGATTCTGCAGAGATGAGTGGACAACTAAGCAAGACACAGGATTTATAAAACACCCAGAGCGACCCACCCAATTCTTAAATACCCTCCTATTTAATCCCTTCATTAAATAACACTTTTCAGAAGAGGGTTGAAGTAATCAGGTTAAGAGGAAATACAGATTCTACCAGATTCTAATTTTGCATCTATTATATCTCCCCAAATATGACTTAGAATCTGTGCTTTCTACTTTACATAGTACATATGTATGTATCAATATATATTATAATATATGCTTTGTTCTCTATAATTTTTAGTACTCCTGTTTCTTAGTTATTTTGGCTTGATGATATTATTTTAATATTAGATCGATATTCCTATTCACTTTGTAGGCTCCCTGTTTTCCTTAGCCCTTACTGAAACAAATTTCTTTCCATTATTGTTAGTAGGGTTTATGTGTTACCTTGGCTATTCTATATTCCACAGTTATTAAAAAAAAACACTGATCTAGGTGTTGCTGTGAAGGTATTCTATAAATTGAATTATATAATCAGTTGGATTTAAGTAAAGGAGATTATCCTCGATAATCTGGGTGGGGCTGATGCAATCAGCGAAAAGTCTTAAGAGCGAATCTGGGTGCATTCGTAAAGGAAAAGAAATCACGCCTATGGACAGCAGCTTCATCTCCTGCCAGAGACTTTCAGCCTGCCCTTCCAAAGGGCCTACCCTAGAAATCTCATTCTTGCCTAGCCAGTCCCCACAATTGTATAAGCCATTTCCATTTAATAAATGTCTTTATTTGTGTATGTGTATGCATGTATGTACACACACAAGTATGTATATAATTTCACAAGTTCCCTGTGTGACTTGAGTTCAGAATGCTACTGATTCTGTTTCTCTGATTGAACACTAAATGATACAGATGTTGGTACTGAAACTGAACAGGACCCTGTGGGGCTCACTGTCTCAGGTTTTATGGTAATGGGGTTAGTTTCCAGGTTATCTCTGGCCAGTCATCTTGATTGGCCCATGTTTCGTCTGACTCAGGGTCCTTCCTGGTGGCGCACCCATCTCTCAGTCAAGATGGATTTCAGCGTGAGGGCTTCTGGGAGGTTGGCAGGACACATCGTCTCCTCCCTCCTCCTTTTGGCCCCGCCTGAATTCTGGTTAGTTGCACTTCATTCTTTATCAGGACCTCCTATTGTGAGACAACTCAGGTAAGCGGTTATCATACCTGGCCAAGGCGGGCAGTTTTGGTCAACGGTTCCCTAACAGAAGAAAAGTTACAAATACCAGCTATTACCATGTGACCATTTGCATAAATGAGGTTATACTAATTATGAGGATTGCATTATGAATATGTTTGTATAAATATTAACAAAATATTTTGCTTTCTTCCTGCTCTTATTCCCTGATGATCCAATATAAGATGTGTTAATAATAGTTAACATTAAATCACCGTATTTAAGGGGCATCAAAAGAGAAGTATTCACATCAGCCAAGGATGTTGCATCCTCTTTGGGGAAAAGATTAGCATGTTTCTCTTGTAGGCATGATAGTTGCACCATATTAGGCAGAAATACCACTTTGTTATTATCTTTATTTGGAAATTATTTATTGTTTCAGGAGATGTGTATGGTTTCCAGGTTGACAAGGTATGGACAGAGCTGGTCAGTTTTGTGTCAGTATGGCTAGGCTACAGACCCTAGTAATTCAAACACTCACCTACTCGGAGTTTCTGTGAAGGTATTTTGTAGATGTGATTAAAGTTCATAATCACTTGACTAAGGGAGATTATCCTATATAATCTGGGTGGGCCTAAGTCAAATCATCTGAGAGGCCAGAAGGACTGAGTGAAGGCTTCACTGAGAGGAAGAAATTCTGCCTATTGATAGATGCATCAGCTCTTGCCCAAGAGTTCTAATCTGCCTTACGGATTTTAGACTTGCCAAGTCACGTAAGCCAGTTCCTTGCAATAAATCTCCACATACACACTGATTCTGCTTCTCTGGTTGAATACAATCATCTGATACAATTATTAAATTATTTACTTTGAAGTGATGACTTTAACAAGAAAAAAATATATATGTGGATTTGTCATGGGGCTAGACCGTGGGTGATGGAAAAATTTATTGAATCCTGAAAAGATGGCAACTGTAAATTTTGCTGCTGTAATTTTTTTCTGGTAAACGTCAGCTGTGAAAAACTGGAAGGCAGGAAATGCGACAAATACTCTATGCCTTGACTTAAAGACAACAGAATATCTCTGTCAAGACTCATGTGCTCTTGGCTACTATTGCCTTGGGAACAGCTAGAGAGAAATGAGCTCAGAAAGAAATGTGTTCCTTAACAGGAAAAATGGAAGGGGATAGAAAGATTGTATGAACTGCAAGATAACGTGCACAGGCAGACTTTGTATCATTTATATGAGGAAATACGAACTTGGAGACATATTTTCTAACAAAAAGTTTACACAGTTGAAAAAAAAGCAAAAATAAAACCTGGGTTGTGGCTTAAAACCTTTGGTTTAAAGCAGTGATTGCATTATAACTTCTACCAATCATTCTATTATTTAAGACAGCATTACTGTAAACTGCCACCAGAAAAAAAATGGTATGTGCTTTTGCCACAGACACTGATAAGCTCAAGATATTTAAGATGAGAAACAGAAATATTAGGCACAATGAATTGGGGGATGGGCTAATTGCACCTGGAAATAGATATAATTAGATAGGTTAATTCATCTTTAATTGTGTGTGTTTTTCTTTGTTGACATATATGTGTGGGATTACCAGAAAATTCACATGCTTTAACTAAAAGAAACTTAGCTTGGATAAAAACAATATTTTGTGAACTGCACCCCCTCATATTATATCCAGATGGTAAAACCCTCAAAGAGCTATAGCCTCTAATGCCCCTACAAATGAGGCCAGGCAACATAGAAGACATCCAAGTATCTGGTGTAAGGACTTCATCTAGGATCAGACATTGACCTAACTAGGGGGAAAAGCATTCTCAGCTAAAGGGAGCTCTTCCTCAAAACATCCCCCCATCTGAATCTTGCTGTTGCTACGTTTCAATGGGTGCAGTGTCCCTCCTCTTCTTCCATATCATGGCAGGATATTACGTTGATCCAGTCCATGTTCCAACTAGCTCATAGCATGGGCTTTTGTTCTTTGATATTTTGATGAGGAAGAGTTATATCTGGATCTTTCAGCTGCTTTGAGTGTGAATGGAGGTGTTGGGCTTTGAGTCCTAACTGTGTTTGGAAAAATCTTTCATACTGTGCCTGGTGGAGAAGGGTAAGATTATTCTGTGTACTTTAGGGATAGAAGCCAATAATTTTGACCAAATAGATGGACTGCAATATAAATAAATAAAAAAAAATTTAAAAAGTCATTTCTTTTTTTAAAAATTTTATTTATTGATTGATTGATTTTTGGCTGTGTTGGGTCTTTGTTGCTCCGTGCGGGCCTTCTCTAGTTGTGGTGAGCGGGGGCTACACTTTGTTGCGGTGCGTGGGCTTCTTATTACTGTGGCTTCTCTTGCTGCAGAGCACGGGCTCTAGGCACATGGGCTTCAGTAATTGCAGCATGTGGGCTCAGTAGCTGTGGCTCACAGGCTCTAGAGTGCAGGCTCAGTATTTGTGGCTCATGGGCTTAGTTGCTCCGCGGCATGTGGAATCTTCCTGGACCAGGGATCGAACCCGTGCCCCCTCCATTGGCAGGTGGATTCTTAACCAGTGTGCCACCAGGAAAGTCCCGTGCAATATATTTTATTTATTTAAATAAATTTTATTTATTTATTTTGGCTGCGTTGGATCCTCGTTGCTGCCCACGGGCTTTCTATAGTTGCGGGAGCAGGGGCTTCTCACTGCGGTGGCTTCTCTTGTTGTGGAGCACGGGCTTCAGGCACGCCGGCTCAGTAGTTGTGGCTCACGGGCTTAGTTGCCCCGTGGCATGTGGGATCTTCCCGGACCAGGGCTTGAACCCATGTCCCCTGCATTGGCAGGCGGATTCTTAACCACTGCGCCACCAGGGAAGCCCCCTTGCAATATATTTTATAGGGACTGAATATTTCATGGCACCAGCCCAATCAGGCCATGTCTTCCAAAAGGCTTATACTTTCCAAATTGTTGATTTCAGTCTTTGCCTTGTGATTTCTTTCAGCCAGTGAAATATGAATGGATTTAATGAGGCAGCCTGTGCCATCTCTGAGCAGAATCCTCCATCTTTGGGGCCATCGTTCTCTTCTCACTACCATGCGCCTTCTTGGTCCTAGATAATGATACCATTAACCTGAATCCCAGAAGGATGAGTGAGAAATAGGTGGGTCATTAGTGTTTAAGGTCACGTATTACAATGACATAATTGAGACTAAGGTGATGGATATACAAATTTGCTTTTTGTATCTTTAAGTTCTATGACCAGAGTTGTCTTTTTTTTAAAAAAAACAATTATCTGAACATCTCCAGAAACCCATTTGTTATAATTTTGTTTAATAGCCTCCCCCAACCCTGTTTTTTTCAACTGCAGTAAATTTTTGTGAAATTTAGAAGGGCATGAAATCCATTTTCTAAATGAAGAATTCCAAGGGACTTGTCCATGTGTCAGGTGTGAAGCCTAAGGAGGTACCGTACATAGGACAGGACCCACCATGATGAAAATCATGGGAAGCTGTTTGCTCATGTGGTCATCTGATGTGCAGAAAATGAAGGAATCTCTTGGATTTAGGGGATAGAGACTTGGGATGTTGCCTGCGTGTGGGAGAAAAGAGTGAATCTGTCCAAGTGTTTCCTTAATCCTGGAGAAGATGTTTATTTGTACTTTAGGAAGAAAGTAAAACAATGACCTTTCTGGATTTAGTTACCCAGATTCTAATCTATTTGTTTATTAAAACGTGAAGACCAGGGCTTCCCTGGTGGCGCAGTGGTTGGGAGTCCTCCTGCCGGCGCAGGGGACGCGGGTTTGTGCCCCGGTCCGGGAGGATCCTGCATGCCGCGGAGCGGCTGGGCCCGTGGGCCATGGCCACTGGGCCTGCACGTCCGGGGCCTGTGCTCCGTGGTGGGAGAGGCCACAGCAGTGAGAGGCCCGCGTCCCGCAAAAACAAAAAACAAAACAAAACAAAAAATATCTCAAAAACATCCATTCATTTCCAAGTTATTCACTTTCTTTTCTTTTTTTGAATTTTATTTAATTTTTAAAAAGCAGCAGGTTCTTATTAGTTATCCATTTTATACATATTGGTATATATATGTCAATCCCAATCTCCCAATTCATCACACCCTCCCCCCTCCGCCACTTTCCCCGCTAGGTGTCCATTCATTTGTTCTCTGCATCTGTGTCTCAGTTTCTGCCCTGCACACTGGTTCATCTGCACCATTTTTCTAGGTTCCACATATATGTGTTAATGTATGATATTTGTTTTTCTCTTTCTGACTTACTTCCTTCTGTATGGCAGTCTCTAGATCCATCCATGTCTCTACAAATGACCCAATTTCGTTCCTTTTTATGGCTGAGTGATATTCCATTGTATATATTTACTGCATCTTCTTTATCCATTCATCTGTCGATGGGCACTTAGGTTGCTTCCATGTCCTGGCTATTGTAAATAGTGCTGCAGTGAACATTGGGGCGCATGTGTCTTTTTGAATTATGGTTTTCTCTGAGTATATGCCCAGTAGTTGGATTGCTGGATCATGTGGTAATTCTATTTTTAGTTTTTTGAGGAACCTCCAACCTGTTCTCCATAGTGGCTGTATCAATTTACATTCCCACCAACAGTGCAAGAGGGTTCCTTTTTCGCCATACCCTCTCCAGCATTTGTTGTTTGTAGATTTTCTGATAATGCCCATTCTAACTGGTGTGAGATGATATCTCATTGTAGTTTTGATTTGCATTTCTCTAATAATTAGTGATGTTCAGCAGCTTTTCATGTGCTTCTTGGCCATCTGTATATCTTCTTTGGAGGAATGTCTGTTTAGGTCTTCTGCCCATTTTTGGATTGGGTTGTTTGTTGTTTTGTTATTGAGCTGCATGAGCTGCTTGTAAATTTTGGAGATTAATCCTTTGTCAGTTGCTTCATTTGCAAATATTTTCTCCCCTTCTGAGGGTTGTCTTTTCATCTTGTTTATGGTTTCCTTTGCTGTTCAAAAGCTTTTAAGTTTCATTAGGTCCCATTGTTTATTTTTTGGTTTTATTTCCATTTCTCTAGCAGGTGCGTCGAAAAGGATCTTGCTGTGATTTATGTCATAGAGTGTTCTGCCTATGTTTTACTCTAAGAGTTTGATAGTGTCTGATCTTACATTTAGATCTTTAATCTATTTTGAGTTTATTGTTGAGTATGGTGTTAGGGAGTGTTCTAATTTCATACTTTTACATGTACCTGTCCAGTTTTCCCAGCACCACTTATTGAAGTGGCTGTCTTTTCTCCACTGTATATTCTTGCCTCCTTCACCAAGATAAGGTGACCATATGTGCGTGGGTTTATCTCTGGGCTTTCTATCCTGTTCCATTGATCTATATTTCTGTTTTTGTGCCAGTACCATACTGTCTTGATTACTGTAGCTTTGTAGTATAGTCTGAAGTCAGGGAGCCTGATTCCTCCAGCTCCATTTTTCTTTCTCAAGATTGCTTTGGCTCTTCGGGGTCTTTTGTGTTTCCATAGAAATTGTGAAATTTTTTCTTCTAGTTCTGTGCAAAATGCCAGTGGTAGTTTGATAGGGATTGCATTGAATCTGTAGATTGCTTTGGGTAGTAGAGTCATTTTTACAATGTTTACAATCCAAGAACATGGTATATCTCTCCATCTATTTGTATCATTTTTAATTTCTTTCATCAGTGTCTTATAATTTTCTGCATACAGATCTTTTGTCTCCTTAGTAGGTTTATTCCTAGATATTTTATCCTTTTTGTTGCAATGGTAAATGGGAGTGTTTTCTTAATTTCACTTTCAGATTTTTCATCATTAGTTTATAGGAGTGCTAGAGATTTCTGTGCATTAATTTTGTATCCTGCTACTTTACCAAATTCATTGATTAGCTCTAGTAGTTTTCTTGTAGCATCTTTAGGATTCTCTATGTATAGTATCATGTCATCTGCAAACAGTGACAGCTTCACTTCTTCTTTTCCGATTTGGATTCCTTTTATTTCTTTTTCTTTTCTGATTGCTGTGACTAAAACTTCCAAAACTATGTTGAATAAGAGTGGTGAGAGTGGGCAACCTTGTCTTGTTCCTGATCTTAGTGGAAATGGTTTCAATTTTTCACCATTGAGGACAATGTTGGCTGTGGGTTTGTCATATATGGCCTTTATTATGTTGAGGAAAGTTCCCTGTATGCCTACTTTCTGGAGGGTTTTAATCATAAATGGGTGTTGAATTTTGTCAAAACCATTCTCTGCATCTATTGAGATGATCATGTGCTTTTTCTCCTTCAATTTGTTAATATGGTGTATCACATTGATTGATTTGCATATATATTTTTTTGTTTTTTTGTTTTTTTTTTTATGGTACGCGGGCTTCTCACTGTTGTGGCCTCTCCCGTTGTGGAGCACAGGTTCCAGACGCACAGGCTCAGAGGCCATGGCTCACAGGCCCAGCCGCTCCGCGGCATGTGGGATCTTCCTGGACCGGGGCACGAACCTGTGTCCCCTGCATCGGCAGGAGGACTCTCAACCACTGCACCACCAGGGAAGCCCTCTTCCACCATCTTGAAGCTACTTGATTTGTGACCCGTGATGTGATCAATCCTGGAGAATGTTCCATGGGCACTTGAGAAGAAAGTGTAATCTGCTGTTTTTGGGTGGAATGTCCTATAAATATCAATGAAATCTATCTGGTCTATTGTGTCATTTAAAGCTTGTGTTTCCTTATTAATTTTCTGTTTGGATGATCTGTCCATTGGTGTAAGTGAGGTGTTAAAATCCCCCACTATTATTGTGTTACTCTCAATTTCCTCTTTTATAGCTGTTAGCAGTTGCCTTAGGTATTGAGGTGCTCCTATGTTGGGTACATATATATTTATAATTGTTATATCTTCTTCTTGGATTGATCCTTTGATCATTATGTAGTGTCCCTCCTCGTCTCTTCTAACATTCTTTATTTTAAAGTCTATTTTATCTGATATGAGTATTGCTACTGCAGCTTTCTTTTTTTCCGGTACGCGTGCCTCTCACTGTTGTGGCCTCTCCTGTTGCAGAGCACAGGCTCCGGACGCACAGGCTCAGCGGCCATGGCTCACGGGCCCAGCCGCTCCACGGCATGTGGGATCTTCCCAGACCAGGGCATGAACCTGTGTCCCCTGCATTGGCAGGCAGACTCTCAATCACTGTGCCACCAGGGAAGCCCCTGCAGCTTTCTTTTGATTTGCATTGAATATCTTTTTACATCCCCTCACTTTCAGTCTGTATGTGTCCCTAGGTCTGAAGTGGGTCTCTTTTAGACAGCATATGTATGGGTCTTGTTTTTGTATCCATTCAGCGAGCCTGTGTTTTTTGGTTGGAGTATTTAATCCATTTATGTTTAAGGTAATTATTGATACGTATGTTCCTATTACCATTTTCTTAATTGTTTTGTGTTTGTTTTTGTAGGTCCTTTTCTTCCCTTGTGTTTCCCACTTAGAGAAGTTCCTTTAGCATTTATTTTAGAGCTGGTTTGGTGGTGGTGAATTCTCTTAGCTTTTGCTTGTCTGTAAAGCTCTTGATTTCTCTATCAAATGTGAATGAGATCCTTGCAGCGTAGAGTAATCTTGGTTGTAGGTTCCTCCCTTTCATCACTTTAAATATGTCATGGCACTCCCTTCTGGCTTGTAGAGTTTCTGCTGAGAAATCAGCTGTTAACCTTATGGGAGTTCCCTTGTATGTTATTTGTCGTTTTTCCCTTGCTGCTTTCAATTTTTCCTTTGTGTTTAATTTTTGTCAATTTGATTACCATGTGTCTCGTCGTATTTCTCCTTGGGTTTATCCTGTATGGGACTCTCTGTGCTTCCTGGACTTGGGTGGCTGTTTCCTTTTCCATGTTAGGTAACTTTTCGACTATAATCTCTTCAAATATTTTCTCGGGTCCTTTCTCTCTCTCTTCTCCTTGTGGACCCCTATAATGTGAATGTTGTTGTGTTTAATGTTGTCCCAGAGGTCTCTTAGGCTGTCTTCATTTCTTTTCATTCTTTTTTCTTTATTCTGTTCTGCCACAGTGAATTCCACCATTCTGTCTTCCAGGTCACTTATCCATTCTTCTGCCTCAGTTATTCTGCTATTGATTCCTTCTAGTGCATTTTTCATTTCAGTTATTGTACTGTTCATCTGTGTTTGTTTGTTCTTTAATTCTTCTAGGTTAAACATTTCTTGCATCTTCTCGATCTTTGCCTCCATTCTTTTTCCAAAGTCCTGGATCATCTTCACTATGATTATTCTGAATTATTTTTCTGGAAGGTTGCCTATGAAGGTTGTTCATTTAGTTGTTTTTCTGGGGTTTCATCTTGTTCCTTCATCTGGTACAAAGTCCTTTGCCTTTTCATTTTGTCTGTCTTTCTGTGAATGTGGTTTTCCTTCCACAGGCTGCAGAATTGTAGTTCTCCTTGCTTTTGCTGTCTGCCCTCTGATGGATGAGGCTATCTAAGAGACTTGTGCAAGTTTCCTGATGGGAGGGACTGGTGGTGGATAGAGGTGGCTGTTGCTCTGGTTGGCAGAGCTCAGTAAAACTTTAATCCACTTGTCTGCTGATGGGTGGGGCTGGGTTCCCTCCCTGTTGGTTGTTTGACCTGAGGTGACCCAACAGTGGAGCCTACCCAGGCTCTTTTGTGGGACCAATGGCAGACTCTGGGATGGCTCACACCAAGGAGTACTTCCCAGAACCTCTCCCACCAGTGTCCCCGTCCTCACAGTGAGACACAGCCACTCCCCGCCTCTGCAGGAGACCCTCCAACACCAGCAGTGAGGTCTGGTTCAGTCTCCTATGGGGTCACTGCTCCTTCCCCTGGGTCCCGATGCGCACACTACTTTGTGTGTGCCCTCCAAGAGTGGAGTCTCTGTTTCTCCGAGTCCTGTCAAAGTCCTGCCATCAAATCCCACTAGCCTTCTAAGTCTGATTCTCTAGGAATTCCTCCTCCCATTGCCTGACCCCCGGGTTGGGAAGCGTGACGTGGGGCTCAGAACCTTTACTCCAGTGGGTGGACTTCTGTGGTATAAGTGTTCTCCAGTCTGTGAGTCACCCACCTGGCAGTTATGGGATATGATTTTATTGTGATTGCGCCCCTCCTACTGTCTCATTGTGGCTTCTCCTTTGTCTTTGGATGTGGGGTATCTTTTTTGGTGAGTTCCAGCGTCTTCCTGTCGATGATTGTTCAGCAGTTAGTTGTGATTCTGGTGCTCTCACCAGAGGGAGTACATTAAATTTCTTTGTTCAGTCAAATGGAAAATGACATCAGTATAAGGAACATCACTTTATTTATTGGCCAACAGATACTATATATGATTCTATATAAGTATTAATTATAAACTTGGAAAGTATTGCCCTAAAAGAATATGAAAATATAATATTTTATCAATCACTAATGTAATATTGGTGTTAATAAAACATTTTATATTCAAAATTAAGTTTCTGTTAATATTTTAATAGTACTACATATTTATTATATTCATAAAATAGATTTTATGATTAGAGAAATAATAATTATTTCATAACCCAATATCAATATTATAAGCCCAGATGATATAATGTTAAGAAAATTGAAATTTACTGTATGTTTACCATTAGAACATTAAATTATAATTCATGTTTAACTTTAGTTAATTATTTACTCATTAAAATTATAATTATTATATCATTTAAATCTACCCTTCTATTCTTCTAATGCTTTAACATCATTCTGGTTTTCCAAGATCTTCATGCTACTTTCCTCTTGACTCCCAGACTTGATAAAAATCAACATACCCCTGAATTCTGCTGTTCTAAAATCTGAGGCCTCTTGCTGTCTGGGTGCTTCAGGAAGACATGTAAGTAGGTTTTAATATATTAATTATATTTTATTCAAAAAATTATTACTTTAAAAAATTGAAGTATAGTTGATTTACAATGTTGTGTTAGTTTCAGGTGTGCAGCACAGTGATTCAGTTATATATATATATTTTATATATGTACATGTAGGGAATGAGAATGTAGATGTTCATCAGGGTTACAGTAGGTTATATATATTTTATATATATATTATATATATATTTTTTCAGATTGTTTTCCCTTATAGGTTATTGCAAAATACTGAGTATAGTTCCCTGTGCTATGCAGTAGGTCCTTGTTGGTTACCCATTTTATATATAGGAATGTGTATATGTTAATACCAAACTCCTAATTTATCCTTCCCTATATTTTATTTCTAACATTCAAATTAAGAAGTTCAAATATAATGTGAAATCCCCAAGAATAGAGACTTTAATACAATGAAACTGAGTACACGTGAAATATATTTCTTCTCATTCAGTCCTGGGATCCTTTTCAGAACTGTTTCATATGCATATAATCATGACACACTAGCAGCATTTTCCCAGGAATAAATTGGTTAAGCTGCCATGGCTGGGATGCTAATGACCTGGGAGACAATTTCAGATCCTTGGGTAATATTACTTTAGGCTAAAACCTAGAAAACTTGACATATGTAGCCAAAACCTTCGTAATGGTATTTAGACCTTAAGATTTCCTTTACTACCAACTTTTATGTCAGATCACATATTCTTATCTCTAACCTTGTATTCATTATAGCACACACTTCACATTGAGAAATAATCAAGTGTAGCACTTTCTTAATATTCCTAAGGATATAACACATTATGTATATGAATATGAATATAGATGCATGTATATTTATTTACAGAACACTTATATATCCTGATAATATTCTTCTGTTATTTTGTCTAAGAAAAATACCACTTGCCTTTCTGAAACCTGATGTGTCCTAAATATTCTATCAGTTGGAAGGAATACAAAACAAATAGTCTATCCAAATAATCTACCTTCAATTCTAAACTCTCTCCTCTTTTCTAATTTTATTTTTCTTAATTATTCACACATCTTCCATTTTACTGAGGAAGTACAAAAGTGTCATTAAAGAGAAGTCTGTCTGGAGAATTCCCTGGCAGTCCAGTGATTAGGACTCAGTGCTTCCACTGCCGTGGCACATTCAATCCCTAGTCAGGGAACTAAGATCCCACAAGCCGCTTGGCGCAGCCAAAAAAAAAAAAAAAAAAAAAAAGGCTGTCGCTGAAACTCAGATTCCAGATTTTGTTTTAAGGTTCCATGGTTAGCACAATTATTTATTTAACAGAAAAAAGATTTTTTTGTGTGTTTTTAGAACAAACCATGAAATCATGCTGAATAGCTTTCAGTTTACTATGGAATGTATATTCATTTGCTACATGCCTTTCCCCCACAAGATCCAATTCTAAGACATCCCTAAGTTGGAGTCAACCATAATTCAAAATTCATAAACTTATGCCTATTACATCAAGAGGAATAAAAACCACAGTTATAAGGAAAGACAAAATTGCAAATAGGATAAAAAAGAGAATGGTGGACATGGTGCCCAGAACAGTGTGCTGAGAGACAGATCTTTGCTGGGAGGTAATTTGCCTGGACCCGAGTTGGGCTTGTCCTGGACACCATGAAGTCACCCAGGCACATTCAACATTGAGGGACACTTCAGGTAAATCAATACTCAGCGATGTGTCCAGGGGTCAGATCTCATCTTGGGTCATGTCAGGGGAGCAGAGGGCCAGGGCCAGCCTATATGGGAAACCCGTTTAGGTGCGGGCTGCATCAGGAAGCCTCTAGGCAGAGACATCCTAGAACATCACCTAGGATGAAAATGCATCAACTGATGGAGACCCCATATACTTGGGTTAGTTGGGGACATATCTGCCAAACTCAGAAGCATTCATGATTCAATGTGATCAAAGAAAAACTTCAGTTGTATGATCAGGCAAAATGTCATGATACAACTAAAAACTAACAATGCTTCTTTGGCTGTGGGGGGAGGGTGCTTTCTTTGGTCTACTATTCCCACCCCCACCCCAAATAATAACCGTGTGACAAAAAATAATAAACTGTTGACTGAAATAATCAACAAACAATCTATAAAGGGAATAGAAAAGAGTTTTATTTGAGCCAAACTGAGGACTATAATCTGGGAGATACAGATTCCAGAAGCACTTGAATTGTGCTCTGCTGGACTACAGAATGGGGGAGGCTTATAAAGGCAAAACTCACAAAACTACATAAGTTGTTTGTCAAGAATTAGGACTGAAGCTGGCAAGAAGTAAGGGTGCTCGTCAAGTAAGGATTGGTTGGGGTCTGAAATAGTTGTATACGTACAAGTGAAGACCTTGAGACCACAAGGTTGCAGCCGGCAGCTGCTAGCAGATACTGTTTTGAGAACGGCTGGTGGTGTCCTTGAATTCATCCAGTTCAGAAATTTCGAGTTCTCAGTGATGCAGGAACTTGTCTGAAACTACATCCACAATGGCCACCTGGCTCTAGTTTGGACGCCTGAACCACACTTACTCCATTCTGATTTTTGAATGCATTTTTTTCTTTAATGGTTAAAGCAGATGTACCGTACATGTTCGATGGGCCACAAAACAAGCTACTCTAGTTAGCATAAGGTTCAAGTTAAATCATGTGAAAGACAGAATGACTTCCCCATACCTCAATATATGAAAATTTTTTCCATCAAAACCAAATAAGAGACACTTCGAAATTTTATTTTTTAAAGTAGAATTGATAGTAGTCTCACTCACCCGTGGCCAAGGTCAGAGACATGCACTACTGCATGCTTTATGCTCTTCTCCACAAGACCAGGAAGTGGTCTGTATTCTGTTAATTTGAACAACAAAATACATTTATTCCTAGATTCCACCACCTCATTCAGATCAGCCATTCTGAAGGACCTCAGGTCGTTGGGAAGGGGGCCTGCTATAGCCCAGCTGGTGTACATGGTTGTCTCTGCCTGTGACATGGATGACCTGGGCACCGACAATGCTGTGAGGTTTGAAGGGCAGCTGGCTGCACACAACCTTGCTTACGTCTCATGGCAGTCTGCTGTGGCGAGTGGAAAATGATCCCGAGAGAGGTAGGGGTTCCCAAGGCCCAGTCATGGCAGGCTGGTCCTCAGCGGGGGCTTGTGCCTCCTGGACCATGTGCCCTTGCTCTGTCCTGGTGGAAGGCAGAGTTCTAAACTGTCTGTGAACATCAGCTCCAACTGTCACTGGGTTGGCCAATCAGTGGCTGAGGATGGAGATGGCCACTGGGAAGTGGGGGAGGGTCGACAGCTTGGCTGAGGTCCTTTCCATTCCCAAGACAAGACTTGGGGTGGCGAAGGAGAGGTGAAGGGCATTAGAACAGAGATGGGAATCAGCGGGCCTAAAAAAGTATTTTCATCATCATAATTTGGCCTTGGGCTGGCTGGGTTTGGAGGGTGAAGAATCTCAAGGTTGAATCTGAGTTCAGAGTCCTTCTTATGCATCACAGTGACTCTGTTTCACCTACATTCTCATTCACTAAAGTGTGCACCCTGAAAGGCTGGTTTTGAGAGATGTTCATCAGGGTTACGGTGGGTCAGCAGTGGGTGGGGGGCATGGAATAGGGTGACGTAGGAAAAAAATTGTGAAACTGGGTGAGACCTCCCATTCCATATTGGTAATCTTTGTGCAGAGCTGGATTCTGAGGCTGAAGGATGAAGGTGGCTGAATCCACAGAGCAGGTCTCCTCAATGCTGTTTATACACTAAACACAGGATGGATAGATGGGTACGGAAGGAAGTAAGGCTTGGCCTCTAAAAGTTTTCACAGACTACTTTCTTTTTCAACCAAAAATAACTTAGTTAACTATATTAGTCTTATAACTAGAGTCAGTCCAGTTCTTGGGACACAGAAGTAAACATTGTCTTTCAAATCTCTCTAGTCGTCGTAAGGCCACTCACGATAAACTCTCACTAGTTACGGGACATTAATAAATATCCATCAGCAAAATACTGTCCTTACACAGTCTAGCTATAGAGGAAAAGAAAACAAGGCACTCACCAAATTTACTCCCTAATGAAATCCATTTTTGAAGCACCATCTTAGAAATTATAATTCTCTCAAGCTTCAACTTGAGCAAATGTACAGTTACTTAGCAACAGTAGTGAAAACAATGGTAAGAAAGTCCAAAATTACATCAAAAGAGAGAAAAAAATGTGTCTCTAGACTAAATAGTACTGACAAAAATATTCTCTCTGTGCTGCCCAGAAAGCAGATAATATGAGGACAAATTACCCGTATAATTCATATTTTATATAATGAACATTTACAAAACTCTACCCTATACGTTATAATCGTATTACTTCTCCATTTGAGACATTGTGTGATCACTTAAATAATAGCAGGAAAGCAAAGAAAAATTATTTCAGAAGAAAGACAAAGTTCTTGCTGTGTTTCTGATTACTTTCGTGGCCTTGTTAACAAGAACAAAGATGCTGTCATTATACCACCTACAAATAGAGTGCCAAGAGAACACTTAATTTTGAGGCTCATGTTGAGTAATCTATGGTTTTAGAGTACTGAGGATCATAATCCTATCAAGTTCCCACATGGAGCAGTGGGTGTTCTGCAGGTCACCAATGGCTGGAAGTGAGACAGAAACATCTCCACACTCTGAACTTGAAAAGAGGCTCAAACTCAAATGTGGTGACATCAGATGGTGCCACAAATTAGTGAATGTGAGTGTTCAGGGCAGCGCAGTGGTGGGGGAATCACTCACTGACATTTATCTGCTATCATTTTAGAGAAGTCCCCAAGTGTTTTATTCTAATACTACCTAAGGTATCCACTCACATTTGTTTCAATAGTAAGCTTCAAATGTACAGAAAGTATCTCCTAGGGGACTAGTTTTGTCCATGTACAGAAAGTATCTCCTAGGGGACTAGTTGGGATCACATGTGTTAGTGAATTTTCCAACATTTCTCTACCTCTCATGCTGAGCCAGAAATGCCCCCTCCACCCCTGGTATCCCTCACCCCAGGGGCAGTTCTTGCCATCTGCACTCAAAGCTTCCTGCTGAACCTCTCTCCTACCATGTCCCCATTGATGGCTGAATCTGCCCCTGAAGAGTGCGCTCCTGTGCTTCCCACCTGCACACACCTGGCCCCAGCTGATTTATTCTCCGTCCCTCCTCCTGAGTGAATGATGCTTACCATTTCCCTCCAGGAAAGATCCTCATACTCTCAACACTTTAAAGCAGTCTATAAGGCAAACACAGTTTAAACACAGGCAAAATGTTTTTGAGTGTGGGAAGTGAATAGGATTTGGTGGTAGAGGTCCCAGATTCAATGCCAGGTATGTCATTAGCTTAGTTTGTGATGATAAAAAGAGCAGCTTACACGAGGGTTTACCATGTGCCAAGAGTTTTACATAACTTCATCTTATTTAACCTGTACAACAACCCTCAGCTAAGCTAAGAGTTAAGGAAGTCGAGGGGATGAAGAGTTACAAGAATATGTCCTGAGTACCCAGCTAGGAAGGTGCAGAGGTGAGACTGGTCCCCAGTCTGGTTTTAGAGCCTGAGCTGTACACCAACTGTGAATACTGTGTGATCTGGAGCTTGTTTGAACCTCGGTTTCCTCACCTCTGCGTACAATACAATTCCCTTTCTCGAAGATAGCCATGAGGGGTTATATGTCGCTCTGTGCTTCGTTGAGTTGTTCGCCCACAAACATTAGTTACCACACTCAGGGAAGACCTGGTGAGTGCTGGTACTTTCCTGCCTCCTCGCTAGGGACTCTCCAAGCCAGTGAAACCGTCTAGGTCCCCAAGGTCCTGTGGTTTTTCCTTTACCATAAAAGCACCCAAGCTCTTTGCTGCTCAACTGTGGTTTAGGAGTCCAGTGGCCACCCCACCATGACTTTTTCCTTAGCATCTCTGTCCTCTTTTCCCACAACCTTGGGATTCCCAGCCATCTCCATGACCTACGTTAATGTGGAGTCATAGAACTCACTGTTAGGGGTGGACCTCAAAGAGGCTGGCCCATCACCTGTACATGAAGGTGGGGCAGTCTGTAAGGCAAAGCCAGGGTTCCTCAGGGGATGTGTGGGCAGCGGGGAACAACAGGGTCCCAGGTAAGGCTCTAAGGAGGCATCTGCAGGTGTGTGGGTCCTGCACTGGGAGGCCCAGAATGGCCTTACTCTGAAGTTTAGACAGATCTGAGGTCTCAGGTCTTCTCACTGGATTCACTTTTTTCATTTCTTACTCAATTCCCCAGGGCCTTAATGAATGCCTCACATGTGCCAGACAGGAGAGAGGGCTCAGCAGGAGTAAGATATCTGTCTTAACAACCTTTACAATTCAGAGGAAAATGCAGACAAGGAACAAACATGGAAGTAAAATGATTTCAGGGAGGATGAGTGCTATGAGGCCATGTATAGGGCAGAGGAGTAGAGAGGGATGCAGTAAGCACAGTCACTAGCCCTTGGTGGTTGGGAAATGGCACCTTAAGAAGACAGGAGAAGAACTGGTTTCTATATGGAGGAGGCAGCCACCCACCTGTCTGGGGAAGGGCGTTCTTGGCAGAGGAAATAGCCAGTGCAAGGCTCTGAGGAAAAAATTGATCTTGACGTATTAACGGAACATTAGGAAGCCCTTCCCTGATGGAAGGCACAGTTGTAAACTGTCCATGGACATCGGTTCTAACTGTCACTGGGTTGGCTAGGCAGCCACTGAGAGGATGCAGGTGACAATCCTGGAGGAGCAGGATTGGCACCTTGACCTCTGAGGTCCTTTCCAACCCCAGGTCCAGACTTGTGGTGAGGACAGGCGGTGACGGACAAAGAAAAGAGAAGGGGATCAGCGTCCTGAAAAAAATCTTTGTTACAGTCATATTCTTGCCATGGGCTGGCCTGGCTGAAAAGTGCTGGGTTTGACCTGTGAACTGGGTAGGGGCCCAACTGGGGCACATTTCAGAGTTAGGATTAAGGTTATGTCTTAAGGATCGTCCTGGGGAGTTCAGCTTGAGCCTTAGGATTAAATCTAAGTTCAGTGTCCCTCTTACATATTTGGATAACGCTATTTCTTCTACACGAAACTTAACTGAAACGTGTTTTTTGAAAGGCTGGTTGGAGATGTTAATCAGGGTTATGGTGCTGCTAGGGGGTGGGTGGAGAGCATTGCCTCCTGAGAGTGAGAAACTGGGCTGCCTCTGGAGGAAAGCACCCACTCTGGGCTGCTAATCCAGGGCCAGAGCTCCATTCTGAGGGGGAAGGGGGAAGGTGGCACAGCTCACAGGGGCCATTAGTACAAAACTATATATGATGACAACATGGTGGATCAGCTCTACCCCAATAAAAAGTAAAAAAACCCAAACAAAACTACATGTGATAAATGCTGAAGAAAGGGATGCTGGGCCATATAAAATGTTTCACGACCTACTTTTTCTTAAATCAAAAATCAGTTTTGTTAAACATATTAGTGCTGTAACTAGAGTAACTCAGCTCTTGTTACATTGAAATAAACTTTGCCTTCTACATCTTTCTAGTTGTGAGTCCACTCATGTAAAATCCTCCCTTAGTGTTCACGTTACGAGGCCCTGTTAAACAGAAACAACCAAAATTTTGCCCTTACTTAAATACTAGCAATAAAAATAGAAGAGAAAAAGAGCTAAATCATTTTAGAAAAAAGAAAATTCTGTGTTTCTGATGATTTTAGTGGTCTTTTGGTAGCCACAAAATACTGTCATTATACCACCTACAAATAGAATAACAAGGACGGACATCCAAGAGTCACATGGAAATAATCTACAGTTATGGAGCATTATCTAAGAATTACAATCCTATTAAGTTCCCACATGAAGCAGTTAGTGGTCTGTGGAAAGCTCTGCAGGTCACCGATGGCTGAGAATGAGGCAGGAACAACTCCACACTCTGAACTTGAAAAGAGGCACATACTCAAATGATGGTGATACCAGATGGTGACACGGGTTGGTGGATGTCAGGGCTTGGAGCAAGGCAGAGCGAGCACTCACTAGGCTTCAGCTGTTATGTTGCAGAGAAGCACACACGTTTATTTCCAGTGTTATACTACTGACTTTACTACCCTCTCACATTTATTCCCATAGTTCCCTCCAAAAGGTTTTGCCCAGTTCCAGAAAGAATCCCCACTGTGGTTCTAATTAGGATTGAATTTGCTAATTCTGCTCCCATTGTTTCTTCCCCACTCACAGTGAGCCTGAAATGACCCCCTTTACCCTTGGTTTCCCTTGTTCTTGTGATCTGAACTCAAGGCTGAACCCCTTTCCCACCTGCGCCCACTGATGTTTGGATCTGCCTCTGGAAAGATGTGCTCTTACGCTTCCAAGCTGCACAGACCTGGCCCAAGCATGCGCATGCTCACAATCTCTGGGGGCCCTCCTCCTGAGTAAATGACCATTTCCCTCCATGAGAGGTCCTCTCACCCTAAACATTTTGATGCAGTTCGCCAGCCCGTAAAAGTTTAAATGATAAGCAAATGGGACTTAATCAAACTTACAAGCTCTTGCACAGCATAGGAAACCAAAACCAAAATAAGACAACCTATGGAATGGGAGAAAATATTTGCAAATGATGTGACTGACAAGGGCTTAATTTCCAAACTGCATAAACAGCTCATACAGCTCAATATCAAACAAACAACCGAATCAAAATATGGGCATAAGCTCTAAATAGACATTTCTCCAAAGAAGACATCCAGATGGCCAACAGGCACGTGAAAAGATGCTCAACATCGCTCATTGTTAGAGAAATACAAATCAAAACTACTTTGAGCTATCACCTCACACTGGTCAGAATGGCCATCATAAAATGTTTACAAATAATAAATCCTGGAGAGGATGTGGAGAAAAGCAAGCCCTCTTACACTGTTGGTGGGAATGTAAGTTGGTGCAGCCACTATGGAAAACAGTATGGAGGTTTCTCAAAAAACTAAAAATAGAGTTGCCATATGATCCAGCAATCCCACTCCTGGGCATATATCCAGACAAAACTGTAATTCAAAAAGATACATGCACCCCTATGTTTATAGCAGCACTATTCACAATAGCCGACATGGAAACAATGTAAATGTCCATTGACAGATGAATGGATAAAGAAGATGTGGTACATATATACAGTGGAATATTATTGAGCCATAGAAAATAATGAAATAATGCTATTTGCAGCAACATGGATGGATCTAGAGATGATCATACTAAGTGAAGTAAGCCAGACAAAGACAAATATCATATAACATCACTTATATGTGGAATCTAAAAAAATGATACAAATGAACTTATTTACAGAACAGAAATAGACTCACAGACACAGAAAACAAACTTATGGTTACCAAAGGAGAAAGGTGGGGGAGGGATAAATTAGGAGTTTGGGATTAACAGATACACACTACTATATATAAAATACATAAACAACAAGGTCCTACTGTATAGCACAGGGAACTGTACTCAATATCTTGTAATAACCTATAATGGAAAATAATCTGAAAAGAATATCTATATCTGAATCACCTTGTTATACACTGGAAACTAACACAACATTGTAAATCAGCTGTACTTCAATTAAAAAAAAATAATTGGGAAAAAAAAAGCGTAAACAGAGGCAAAACAGCTTTTCAGAGAGTGGAAAATGAATGGGATTTGGGGGTGGAAGTCCCAGATTCAATGCCAGTTATGAGTGTGATGATAAAAGTAGCAACTTATTTTACCATGTGCTAAGAGTTTTGCCTAAATTCATCTCATTTAACCTGCATGTCTCTGTGTTAGAGTTGAGGGATTCCAGGGAGCGGGTTTAAGTTTCTGAGCTGATAACCACCTCTCAGTGTTTCATAATTTGGAGCTTGTTTGAACCTGTTTCCTCATCTCTGTATGTAACCCTTGCACTGGAGGGGAGCCATCAGGGGGGCTTACAGGTGATGAAGTAGAAGACAGCATGGAGCTCTGATGAAGGTCTGTGCTTTGTGACTTCTCGCCTCGCAGATATTAGTCATGACTCCCAGGAGGACCTGGGTGTTAAATGCTTGCAGGTCCCTCCTCGCTAGGGACTGACTGTCCGAACCAGTGAAGTAATCTGGGCCCCTGAGGCCCAGTGGCTTTTCCTTTACCACAAAGGCACCCCAGCTCTTTCCTGCTCAACACTGCGGTACAGGAGGCAGTGGCCACCCCACCATGTCTCTTTCCTTAATACCACCTCCCTGTTTCCCTGCAACCTGGAGCTTCCCCTGCCCTCCACATGGACCGTGTGAATGCACAGTCTTTGGCCTGAAACCCACTCGTGAGAGAGGAGCAGTTTCTGGGACATAAGCTTTGTTCCTCTGGGAACATTCAGGTAGTGGGAGCAGCTGGGTCCCAGGTCAGGCTCCAAGGAGGTCCTGTACTGGAGGCCCAGAATGGCCTTACTCTGATGTTTGGGCAGGTCTGAGATCTCATGGGTCTTCCCACTGGACTCATTAATTTCTTGCTCAGTTTCTCAAATCCTTAATGAGCTCCTGTCATGTGCCAGACAGGAGAGGACTCAGCGGAAGTAAGATAATCTCTCTGTCCTATTGGCTGTTTATAGTGCAGAGGGTGATGCAGAAAGTAGACGTGAATAAACATGGAAATAAAACGATTTCAGGAAGGATGACTGCTAGGAGGCAGTAAATAGGGCAAAGGAATAGAGAGGGGCGGATGAAATGCCATCACTAAGCTACAGTGGCTGGGAAAGGCCACCTTAAGAAGACAGGATCAGAATTGGTACCTAAATGAAGGAGGGAGCACCCACTTATCAGTGGAAAGGTGCTTCTGATAGAGGGAATGACACAAGTGAACTTGAGATGCTAATGGAACAGAAGGATGGCCAGTGGCTGTTAGGAGAGGCTTGGGCGTGTACATGCCTGGACCAGGACATGCACCACCTTGGTGGGGGGTCATGGAAACATGGATTTGAGTCTCAGTGTGACTTGGAGGCATTGATGGGCTTTCAGCAGGGTGGCCTCATGGTCTCATTTAGGGTCTTATTTATTTATTTATTTATTTATGGCTGTATTGGGTCTTCATTGTGGTATGCAGGCTTCTCACTGTGGTGGCTTCTCTTGTTGTGGAGCACGGGCTCTAGGCATGTGGGCTTCAGTAGTTGTGGCATGTGGCCTCAGTAGTTGTGGCTCGTGGGCTCTAGAGCGCAGGCTCAGTAGTTGTGGCACATGGGCTTAGTTGCTCCACGGCATGTGGGATCTTCCCGGACCAGGGCTTGAACCAGTGTCCCCTGCATTGGTGGGCGGGTTCTTAAGCACTGTGCCACCAGGGAAGCCCTCATTTAGGGTGTTTAAATGTTCCACTGACTGCACAGTTGTGAAGGTGAGAAAGCTCAGGGAGGGAGTGGTGAGGGTTGACTCTGGCTTCTGAGGTCCTTCCCAATCCCAAATCCAGGCTTATGATGGGGCGGAGTGGTATAGCACACAGGACAGGGACAGGCAAGGGAATCAGGGGTCCCGAAAAAAGCTTGTCATCTTCATAATTTTGTCTGGGGCAGGGCTGGGTGAAGAGTGGCTGGGTTTGACCTGTGAACTCAGTCAGTCCTCCCTTTCCCCGAGGGCAGCTTTCAGGGTCAAGGTTAAGGTTGCTTGTAGTCAACACCCTAAGGAGTTTAGGTTGTGGAGTTTAAAGCAGCTGTGGTTTCAGTGTTAAATGTGATTCACTTTCACATCAGGTACAACACAATCCTAAACATTATAAACCTATCAGGTCTCCTTTTGAGATGTGTGTGTCACTTTATATAATGGCAATAAACCAATAGAGAGGGCTTCCGTGGTGGCTCAGTGGTTAAGAATCCGCCTGCTGGTGTGGGGGACACGGGTTTGATCCCTGGTCCGGGAGGATCCCACATGCCGTGGAGCAACTAGGCCCATGCACCACAGCTACTGAGCCTGTGCTCTGGAGCCCGTGGGCCACAACTGCTGAGCACGTGTGCTGCAACTATTGAGGCCTGTGCACCTGGAGCCCGTGCTCTGCAACAAGAGAAGCCCGTGCACTGCAACGAAGAGTAACCCCTGCTCACCGCAACTAGAGAAAGCCCACACATGGCAACAGAAACCCAAGGCAGCCAAAAAAAAAAACAAAAAAAAACAAACCCCCAAAAAAACCCAGTAGAGAAGAAGCATAAATTATTTTAAAAGGAAGTCAAAATAAAATATTTGCTGGTTTCCTAGATTATTTTAGAACACCTGTTAAAAACAACAACAACTGTAATTACACTGCTTGCAAATAAAATAAAACGGAAGCAATTAATTTAGTGTCACACTGAAATAATATACAGGCATAGAAGCATAATCCCATGTGGTTTTCATTTTAAACATTATATAATCGCTTAATAGCAATAAAACTAAAATAGAGAAAAAGAAAATTATTTTAGCAGAGAGAGAAAGAGCGTCTGGTTGTGGTTCTGGTTCTACAGTTGCAGGCTCAATAGAAAGTGGGATCAATTCCAAGGTGACTCACTTCTGCTTTCAGGCTGTGTAGACAGCCTTTGGTATAAAATCATTTCTTGTGGCTGATGGAAGATGGCGAGATGTGCAGGGCCAGGGAAGTCCCTCCATGGAGAAGATTCCCAGGCAATTTCTTCCTGAATTTCTGGAACAGGGGGAAGACCAGAGAGTTCTCTTCTCCTGAGCTGCTCCTTTAAGCCTTTCTAAAACATCTGAAGTTTGACAAGGGATAAGGTGTAGAATCAGAGCACGGACCAGTTCAATTCCGATCCCATGATTTGTTGAATCAAAAGAAAGTCCCTATAGCTGCTGTCTGCACCAGGGCACACTTTCTTTTGATCTTGAGAAAGATCTGCTCTGTCAGGATGAAGCTGCCCTCCTGGAGGCATCTGTGCCCTGGGGTCCTGGTCCTTGGAGGGACGTTGGATCCTCAACCAGCCTCAGCCTGGGGCTGCTCCTTCCTTCAGGATCTGGACATCCAGAGGATGCCTGATAGCCCTCTCCGTCCTCTTCCCCTGTCCTATTTGAAACATCAGGGGCATAAGGATCTTTTACAAAACCTTACATTCTTCCTCAGTTTATTTGTCTCAGGTGTACATTTTCTTAAGCTATGGAGGGACACTACACAGAATTCAGCCAGTAGAGGTTTCAACTCATTGTCATGAACTTTTCTCTAAATAGGCTTTGATGATAATGTGTGATTTTTCCACATTTTCCTGAAAGAATTCTGGTTTGGGAATTCCCCGGCGGTCCAGTGGTTAGGACTCCTCGCTCTCACTACCAAGGGCCTGGGTTCGATCCCCGGTTCAGTCCCTGGTCGGGGAAGTAAGATCCCACATGCTGCGCAGCGCTGTGCCCACCACTCCCCCCCCCAAAAAAAGAGAATTCTGGCTTGTATTCTGTAGATGTCCATCTCTTCACATTAATGGCTGGTTTTGTCGTCTGCTTTTGAAAGATTTCACCGTACCTTTCTTTGCAGGTATGTTCCCTCTAAATCAGGTGTCTGGTGAACATTATTTTTTTCCTGATATGGTTCAAGGAGGACTTTAAGTTTCCACTGGAACTGTGACATGTCCCTTTCTAACTGTGCTGTTTTTCTGACTGCAGTGAAGCTTTCCCAGTTTGGAGACATTTCATATGAAATTTAAGGGCATCAATTATTTCATATTCCTCAGTTCAGTTAGTATGCAGTTGGTTTCTTTTTTCTTCAAGAGTTTTAAAATAAGTATTTAACTCAGTCACATCAGTCATAGTCTTCAAAACTCCCTTTGATTTGTCATCCATGTGGTCTCTGTTTTCTGGTGAACTTGTTACATCCAACTGCAAGCTCCCACCATCCATGTGCCTTCTCCAGGAGCAGAAGCCCAGTCCTCCTTCTTCCCTGAAGTTCACCCAGAAGCTTGATCTGGCTTTTTAAAAAAAGTTTTGTAATATCTTTTTATTCTGTAGAGTAAATGTGCTCACTCTTTTCACTCATTCAGCTTCTCTTGAAAACAGTGTTAGGCTTCCTTGAAGATGAGACTTTTCCTTATAGAGATACCTGAATTTCTTCTTCATTTGCCTGATGGATTTTGAAGGATGTAACAGTAGCAACTACTTGAATTTTGTGTGTCCTCTGCTGTGCCTTGTTAAGGACCAGATTTTTCTGGTAATGCCAGCCATTAGCTCAACTTGTTTTACATTTTGAGATTTGTCCTCTTTTGGTAGTTTTTGGAATGTCCACTTTACACCTAAGAAAAGGGTTAGATGTTTCTAGGTCTTTATTCATGGCTTCTAATTTTCTTATTACTGATGCTGTGGTCTCCCAAAGGGGTTCCTCTGAAGTTGACTCATGCCCTTCAAATTCATTTTCAGTTAGGCAAAGCGTAAAGATATGTTGTCGTTCCTCCAGAGGGGCAGAGTCTCCAGTGTCTAGTTTGTCTCTATTTGAATGAAGAAGTCAGACCTTGATCATTGCGACCATGACCATCTCGACTGCCATCAAATACAGCAATGAGCGGAGAGCTAGGCCTGGTCTGAGGTCCCCTGATAGTGTCGCCACTGCCCAGCTCCACATCTCCTGGAGCAGCAGGACACAGAGCATCACAGATACTGCAGCGCTACCTCACGTCCAGAACGCTGCTGCTCACAACAGACTTCAGAGAATGTTGAGAGCATCGTGTCTGGAACCACACCAGTGCCTGGCAACCAGGCAGACCTCAGCTGAGCTGAGGGAGAGGGACAAATACAGTAATCCCTGGCCAATGCTCTTTTTTCAAACAGCTTTATTTAGGTACATTTTACAGATAAGAAATTTGCCCCTACCAAATGTATGATTCAATGATTTAAGTAAATTTACTGACTGGTGCAACAATCAGCATTAATGTGCTTTAGAACCTTTCAATCACTGCACTAAGAACCCTCATGTCCAATATTTCCTGACACTTGTTCTTCATCTCCTTTCATTTCTTTTTTTAAAAAAATTAATTAATTAATTTATTGGCTGCGTTGGGTCTTCGTTGCTGCATGTGAGCTTTCTCTAGTTGCGGCGAGTGGGGGCTACTCTTTGTTGCGGTGAGCGGGCTTCTCATTGCGGTGGCTTCTCTTGTGGAGCACGGGCTCTAGGCACGTGGGCTTCAGTAGTTGTGGTGCATGGGCTCAGTAGTTGTGGCTTGTGGGCTCTAGAGCACAGGCTTAGTAGTTGTGGTGCACGGACTTAGTTGCTCTGCAGCATGTGGGATCTTCCTGGACCAGGGCTCGAACCCGTGTGCCCTGCATTGGCAGGCGGATTCTTTTTTTTTTTAAAATAAATTTATTTATTTATTTATTTTGGCTGTGTTGGGTCTTTGTGGCTGTGCGCGGGCTTTCTCTAGTTGCGGCGAGTGGGGGCTACTCTTCCTTGTGGTGTGCGGGTTTCTCATTGCGGTGGCTTCTCTTGTTATGGAGCACGGGCTCTAGGTGTGCGGGCTTCAGTAGTTGTGGCTTGCAGACTCTAGAGCTCAGGCTCAGTAGTTGTGGCGCACGGGCTTAGTTGCTCCGCGGCACATGCAGGGCTCGAACCCCTGTCCCCTTAACTGGCAGGCGGATCCTTTTTTTTTTTTTTTGTGGTACGCGGGCCTCTCACTGTTGTGGCCTCTCCCTTTGCAGAGCACAGGCTCCAGATGCACAGGCTCAGTGGCCATGGCTCACGGGCCCAGCCGCTCCGCGGCATGTGGGATCTTCCCGGACGAGGGCACGAACCCGTGTCCCCTGCATCGGTAGGCGGACTCTCAACCACTGCGCCACCAGGGAAGCCCGGCAGGCGGATTCTTAACCACTGTGCCACCAGGGAAGGCCCTGGCAGGTGGATTCTTAACCACTGCACCATCAGGGAAGCCCCTCCTTTCATTTCTGATCCTGTCCCTCCTTGGGAGAGGGGGCTTCAGGCTGAGGTGGGAATGAGGGAGGTGGGAGCACAGTCAGGACCTGGCCCAGGACAGATCACAAACTCAAGCTCTCTTGCCATCCCCTAGTGCCTGTTGTTTCCACACTCGCCATCTCCACACAGAAATATGCTTTGTCTTTATGTGGGACATGGCTTTGTTTGGAGCCAGGGCTGGTCACAGCACTCAAGCCAGGAGCCTGATCTGGCTGCTTGGACTGAGCTGGTTCCAGGCAGGGGAGGTGGAAATCCACGTGCACCCAACAGCTTAGCCAAGGGTGAGTGACCCTGCACCAAGGACACAGCTGCACCATCACACCGTGAATGAGAGTGCCATGGACACTAGCCTGGCTCACACTCCCCCCATTCCAAAGATGAACAAACACAGGCCCTGGTTGTGGGAGGTGGAAGCGTGGACTCCACCCTCTGCTGCACTGGGGGGACGCTGGTGGCAGAGTGAGGCTGCCCCTGTGCAGTCTGAACGTGGGGCTTTCAGGGTCCTGGGCTGGTGGGGACCTACCTGACAGCCCCTGGCTTCTCCCCTCACTGGGTATCCTGACTTCAGACAATGCATATAACATTTTCCTGGAGACCTTTTCCTGGGAAGGCAAAATATATATAGATGAAGTCCAATTTTTTACATTAAAAAAACCTTTGTGCTCTTTGTGTTGTATTTAAGCAACCTTGCCAACCCCAGGATCACTAAGATTTTTGCTTATTTTTTTAAAGATAAATTTATTTATTTATTTATTTATTTATGGCTGCAGTGGGTCTGCATTGCTGCGCACGGGCTTCCTCTAGTTGCGGCGAGCGGGGGCTACTCTTCGTTGCAGTGCACGGGCTTCTCCCTGCGGTGGCTTCTCTTGTTGAGGAGCATGGGCTCTAGGCATGCGGGCTTCAGTAGTTGTAACATGTGGGCTCAGTAGTTGTGGCTCGCGGGCTCTAGAGCGCAGGCTCAGTAGGTGTGGCGCTTGGGCTTAGTTGCTCCGCGGCATGTGGTATCCTCCCGGACCAGGGCTCGAGTCTGTGTCCTCTGCATTGACAGGTGGATTCTTAACCACTGTGCCACCAGGGAAGCCCTGCTTATGTTTTCTCCTAGAATTTTATAGATTAAGCTCCTAAAATTGGTTTATGACACAACATAATTTTTGTATATGGTGTGAGATTAAGGGTAGAGGTTTACACATATATTTTATTATTTCAATACCATTTGTTGAAAGATTATCCTTTCCCCATCAAATGGCCTTGGGACCTTGGTGGAAAATCAGTTTATATGTATGAGTCTATTTCTGCACTCACTAATCTGTCCCATTGATCTATTTGTCTATCTGTACACCAATTGCATGGTTTTGGTCACTGTGGCTTTATATTACATCTTGAAATCATGTGGTTTAAGTCCTCTGACTTTGTTCTTCCTTTTCAAAACTGGATATTATTCATCGGCATTTCTCAACCTTGTCTCTATTGGCATTTTTATATAGGATCATTCTCTGTGGGAGGCGTCTTAGTGTAGGATGTTTAGTGGTTTCTCTACCCACTAGATGTCAGTGGCATCCTTCCCCACCATGACAATCAACATGTCTCCAGGATGTCAGCATCATGGCAGAGTAAGATGTCACTCGTTTTTGTCACCGCCTCCCCCCCAACAACAAAGGTTTGGCATTCATCCACAGACAACTTGCCTTTGTGGGATCTGTGGGATCCAGCACCATATGCCAAGTGACCCAGGAGGCGTCTCACCCACCTGTGCATTGGGTAATAGGCACACACACCTTAGTCCTGGTCATGGACCCTGCAGTGGCCTGTGAACCAGCTCCAGCCCATCTGTGATTCAGACCAGGGAGCCTCTAAAAGACATTGAAAAGAGAGCCTTTGTGGAAGTCTGAGTTTCCAGAGGAGAAGTTCCAGCACACTGTTGGAGGGGAAACAAGTTTGGATGCATTGGAGTGGATAAGAGGAATAGCTTGACTCTGCCTACATCTTTCCTTCCCCAGAACAGCACAGCTTAGGGCCACGAGAAAGTTTCTTGGCCTGTGATCTCCCGCGGAGGAACACAGGACACTGCCGAAGAGTCCTCTTTCACCTCATCAAGAAGGCTGAATATGGGCTACGTGACTGGGTGTGGAAGAGGCTGGGAGAGTGGCAGAGAGGACTCTCAGAGGGCATTAAGGGAGGCGGATCGTACCAACTGCATCGTAGACTCCGTCAAGAAGACAGCTCATGAGCTGCTGTGAACGCCTCACCCGCGGATACCCCCAACTGGCCCATGGCACCCCCAGCGCTCTGCGTGCCTTGCCCACACACACTCTGAAGAGCAGTTTCAGGTTTACAGAAAAATTGAGCACAAAGAGTTCTTATAAAGATGCAATTTATAACATATAGTTTCTTCTATAATTAACATCTTGCGTTAGTGCTGCACGTTTCCTACAATTGATGAACAAATATTGATACATGATCAATAATGAGTCCAGGGACTTCCCTGGTGGCGCAGTGGTTAAGAATCTGCCTGCCAATGGAGGGGACACGTGTTCGATCCCTGGTCCGGGAAGATCCCATGTGCCATGGAGTAACTAAGCCCGTGCACCACAACTACTGAGCCTGCGCTCTAGAGCCCGTGAGCCACAACTACTGAGCCCGCATGCCACAACTACTGAAGCCCGCGTGCCTAGAGCCTGTGCTCCGCAACAAGAGAAGCCACCGCAATGAGAAGCCTGCGCACCGCAACAAAGCATAGCCCCTGCTCGCCGCAACTGGAGGAAGCCCGCGTGCAGCAACAAAGACCCAACACAGCCAAAAATAAATAAATAAAGTGGTTAACTTAAAAAGAAGTAATGAGTCCACTACCCACCCCCACCCCATACTTGCTCTGTGGTCTGCGATCTCTTTCAAGGCAGCAATCTGGGGAGATTGTAGGGCTGACCTTGTCTCTGGTTTCACAGAGCCACTCTCCTCTATTGCCTGTTGTTCAGTGTCTTGCAAACCATTATGTGATATATTTTGTCTTCCTTTTTTTCTTGGTAGAAGGGAAAATATGTTCCCTATTATTCCATCATGGCCAGAAGCTAACCTCCTATTTATGTACAGTAAATCCCCTACATACGAACTTTCACGTTGCAAACTTTCAAAGATGCTAACCTGTGTTCGCATGTCCAACCACGTAAGTTAGTTCATGTGTCTGTAAGATTACTATAAGACAAAAAATGTTTTCTTTCTTTTTTTTTTTTTTTGCGGTATGCGGGCCTCCCACTGCTGTGGCCTCTCCCGTTGTGGAGCACAGGCTCTGGATGCACTGGCTCCGGACGCACAGGCCCAGCGGCCATGGCTCACGGGCCCAGCCGCTCCGCGGCACACGGGATCCTCCCGGACTGGGGCACGAACCCGCGTCCCCTGCATCAGCAGGCGGACTCCCAACCACTGCGCCACCAGGGAAGCCCTTTTTGTATTTTTTAAGATGTATTATTTGTGTGAAAAGTGTTTTAAACCTATTGCAGTGCAGTACTATATAGCCAATGTTAGTTGGGTACCTAGGCTAACTTTGTTGGACTTCCAAACAAATTGGACTTATGAACGCGCTCTTGGAACAGAACGCGTTCGCATGTAAGGGATTTACTGTACTTAGCTTTGAAACAGTGAAACAGAATTATTTTGAGTTAATGTTTTGAAGTCTACCACTAGGTGGCAATGTTATACAGCTGAGATGCTTTTCAGAATCAGCAGAGCCCAAAGCATTTCTAGGTTCTTTTAATACGGTATAGCACAGGGAACTATACTTAATGCACTGTAGTGTCCTAAATGGAGGGGATATATGTATAGGTATGGCTGATTCATTTTGCTGTGCAGTAGAAGCTAACACAACATTGTAAAGCAACTATACTCTGCCTCAGAGGGCTCCTGTCTTTGCGGGGGTGGGAGACACAGATGTAGACCCCTAATGACAGCACAAGGCAACGTGCTTTGTAACCCTGTCAGGGGGAGTCTGAGAAGCTTCACAGAGTAGCTGACCATCCATCAGTGTTCAAAAGATGTGTAAGCTTTCCACTTGAGAAAGGGGCAAATAACTGTCTATCCCCAACAGTGCAAATGTGACGTAAAGTAGAAGGAGAGAGGTGCTCAGAATATCATGACAAGATCAGGGAACACTGAGTGAATCCATGAGAAGAGTGGCAGGAAGCAAGAATTAAAAATGGGCTTGGGGCCACTTTGTGAAGCGCTAAATTTACTACAATAAGAATTTGGACTATACCTTTTAGCCGGTGGAGATTAAATGACAATTTTCGATTAAGTGATTGATATGATTAAAAGGGTGTTTTAGACTAGAGTCTCCAAACTCTTTTGAATGAACAGACTTTATAATAAAATATTGGTTTAGTAAACATCCAATATATTTATATCTAGTTATTTATGAATTATACCTATGTCATACATTCCATGCAATTGTATAGATTACAAAATATACACAAAACTGTGACACTTGTGCTAATAATGAAATTGCATTGGCAACTTAGAAATTTTTGCAGATAATGTCAGGTCTGATTAGATCACTGTTTTCTGTCATAATGAGGCTAATTTAAGTGGAATCGAAGACATTTTAGTCTTGGCGTTCTCTTGTTCACTTCAGAAAATGCGAACATCTTGGTGAACGTCCACTATTTCTTTGAGCCTGGCACACTGCACATGCAGCACGACCATCTTATATATAAACTGAGCAAGATTACTCTCCCAAGTAAATATTAAAGGTCTAATTTCTGTCTTATTTATTAGTATAAAACAAATGCTAATGGAGATATGCTATTTTATTTGCTCCCCATGGACCATTCTATGCACGCTGGGATTCATGTGCCCTTTCATAGGCTTTCTGGGTTGGGTGGCTAAGACTGCAGCATGAAGAGATAACAGAGTGTAGGCAGGAGCCCAACACACAGACACCATACCTGACCTTGTCTGTTGATAATGAATTAGACTCAATTAAGACTGAGATAAATAGTTACAGTCCAGTTAAAAAAATATGTATTTCATTTCGACCTCTTGTAAATGAACAAAGCAAAGACATTAAAAAGAGCAATTATGGGGACTTCCCTGGTGGTCCAGTGGTTAAGACACCACGCTGCCAATGCAGGGGGCCCGGGTTCCATCCCTGGTCAGGGAACTAGATCCCGCACGCTGCAGCGAAGATCCCACGTGCTGCAAGACCCGGCGCAGCCAAATCAATCAATCAATGGATCAATCTTTTTTTTAAAAAAAGAGCAATTATGTTCTAAAAAGTTCTGGTATCACAAGTGAAGATGGATTAGAATTATCTCAGAAAGAAAACTTTGGGACTGATTCTCAGCCCAACACCTGAGAAAGGACAAGGTGCTTTAACTATGAGGACACAGCTAGAAGTTGGCAGTCTTCAACCCAGAAGAGGGCCTTTACCAGAACCCAACCACTGGGGCACCCTGATCTTAGACTTCCAGCTTCTAGAACTGTGGGAAATGAATTTCTGTTAGCGATAAGCCACTCAGTCTGTGGTATTGTTGTTATAGCAGCTCAAAAGGAGTAAGGACAAAGAACAAAGATAAACTGGAGTATTTGACCTGTGTTATCTGCCACTGCGTTGTCGAAGATGCCTGAGAAGACTTGAGTTGGCACCCGTCTCTCCATTTCTTTGCCATCCACTAGTCCTTCAGATGAATGTGGCTTCTTAACTCAAGATACTGAGTTTTCCAAGTGTAGCAAGGAGTATCACACGTTCTGCTTCACTTTTTTCTTTTTTAATGAAGGTTTTATTTATTTATTTATTTGGCTGTGTTGGGTCTTCATTGCTATGCATGGGCTTTCTCTAGTTGTGGCAAGTGGGGGCTACTCTTCGTTGCGGTGTGCGGGCTTCTAATTGTGGTGGCTTCTCTTGTTGTGGAGCATGGGCTTTAGGTACGCGGGCTTCAGTAGTTGTGGCACGCGGACTCAGTAGTTGTGGCTCATGGGCTCTAGAGTGCATGCTCAGTAGTTGTGGTGCATGGGCTTAGTTGCTCTGCGGCATGTGGGATCTTCCTGGATCAGGGATCGAACCTGTGTCCCCTTGCATTGGCAGGCAGACTCTTAACCACTGCACCACCAGGGAAATCTTCTGCTCCATTTCTGCAGATACCTTTCTTGTTTGAATTTATAAACTACTGTTGGTAAATTGCATCAACTACATGGAAGATATTACATAAATTCAGAGAAGTTTCATCTCAATATCATGTGAAGTATTAAAATAGATGTCTTTAAAGTAATGATTATAAATAATTTATACCTAGACAATTTGCAGCTAATTTTCCCCTTACAAATTGCATTTTGACCTTGTTAATTTGTTGATTGGAAAATTGCAACACTCTATGACATAAATCACAGCAAGATCCTTTTTGACCCACCCCCTAGAGAAATGGAAATAAAAACAAAAATAAACAAATGGGACCTAATGAAACTTAACAACTTTTGCACAGCAAAGGAAACCATAAACAAGACGAAAAGACAACCCTCAGAAGGGGAGAAAATATTTGCAAGTGAAGCAACTGACAAAGGATTAATCTCCAAAATATACAAGCAGCTCATGCAGCTCAATATCAAAAAAAAACAAACAACCCAATCCAAAAATGGGCAGAAGATCTCAATAGACATTTCTCCAAAGAAGATATACAGATTGCCAACAAACCCATGAAAGGATGCTCAACATCACTAATAATTAGAGAAATGCAAATCAAAACTACAATGAGGTATCACCTCACACTGGTCAGAATGGCCATCATCAAAAAATGTACAGGGCTTCCCTGGTGGCGCAGTGGTTGAGAGTCTGCCTGCTGTTTCAGGGGACACGGGTTCGTGCCCTGGTCTGGGAAGATCCCACATGCCGCGGAGCGGCTAGGCCCGTGAGCCATGGCCGCTGAGCCTGCGTGTCCGGAGCCTGTGCTCTGCAACGGGAGAGGCCACAACAGTGAGAGGCCCACGTACCGCAAAAAAAAAAAAAAAAAAAAAAGTACAAATAATAAATGCTGGAGAGGTTGTGGAGAGAAGGGAACCCTCTCGCACTGTTGGTGGGAATGTAAATTGTTACAGCCACTATGGAGAACAGTATGGAGTTTCTTTAAAAAACTAAAAATGGAACTACCATCTCACCCAGCAATCCCACTACTGGGCATATACCTTGAGAAAACCATAATTCAAAAAGAGTGATGTACCACAATGTTCATTGCAGCACTATTCACAATAACCAGGACATGGAAACACCCTAGGTGTCCATCGACGGATGAATGGATAAAGAAGATGTGGCACATATATACAACAGAATATTACGCAGCCATAAAAAGAAACGAAATTGAGTTATTTGTAGTGAGGTGGATGGACCTAGAGTCTGTCGTACAGAGTGAAGTAAGTCAGAAAGAGAAAAATGAATACCGTATGCTAACACATATATATGAAATTAAAAAAAAAAAGAGATTCTGATGAACCTAGGGGCAGGACAGGAACAAAGATGCAGATGTAGAGAATGGACTTGAGGACATGGGGGAGGGGGAAGGGTAAACTGGGACAAAGTGAGAGAATAGCATTGACATATATACACTACCAAATGTAAAATAGATAGCTAGTGGGAAGAAGTTACATAGCACAGGGAGATCAGCTCGGTGCTTTGTGTGCACCTAGAGGGGTGGGATAGGGAGGGTGGGAGGCAGACGCAAGAGGGAGGAGATATGGGGATATATGTATATGTATAGCTGATTCACTTTGTTATATAGCAGAAACTAACACAACATTGTAAAGCAACTACACTCCAATAAAGATGTTAAAAAAAAAAGCCAAAAGTAAATAAATAAAAAATAAATAAATTTCTTTTTTTAAAAAAAAATTATTTATTTAATTTATTTATTTTTGGCTGAGTTGGGTCTTTGTTGCTGCGTGCAGGCTTTCTCTAGTTGCAGTGAGCAGGGGCCACTCTTCGTTGCGGTGCACGGGCTTCTCATTATGGTGGCTTCTCTTGTTGCAGAGCACGGGCTCTAGACGTGCGGGCCTCAGTAGTTGTGGCTCACGGGCTCTAGAGCACAGGCTCAGTAGTTGTGGTGCTCGGGCCTAGTTGCTCCACAGCATGTGGGATCTTCCCGGACCAGGGCTTGAACCTGTGTCCTCTGCATTGGTAGGAGGATTCTTAATCGCTGTGCCACCAGGGAAGCCCCTAAAATAAGTAAATTTCTACCAAAAAAAAATTGCATTCCACTTTTTACTTCTGAGTATGATGGTGATCTCAACAGTTCAGTGGGATACTTCAGAATTCACAGTTCTTGAATTCTGTCTTCCAGATAAAATAGCAAGTGTGGTTTTTCTCAGTGTGAGATATCAGAATAGGGGCTAGTCTGTAGGCGGATACCTTCTTTTTTTTTTTAATCTTTTTTATGTTTGTGGTATGCGGGCCTCTCACTGTTGTGGCCTCTCCCATTGCGGAGCACAGGCTCCGGACGCGCAGGCTCAGTGGCCATGGCTCACGGGCCCAGCCGCTCCGCGGCATGTGGGATCTTCCCGGACCAGGGCACGAACCCATGTCCCCTGCATTGGCAGGCGGACTCTCAACCACTGCGCCACCAGGGAAGCCCTAGGCGGATACCTTCTGAAAGCTGAAACAAGATAGAGCTACGTGTGTACCAAATCTAATGGGAGACTTTTGGAAGCAGATCCCGGCGTAAACCTGATGTGAGTTGAATGTTTTTATTGGGGCACTGATTCCTTACCTGGTCTTCAGGCCTCTGCTACTTGAGTATTTCATGTTCCCACAGTGTTCTCTGTGTAGGAGCTCCACTGGTTTTTGCAGGGGCAGGACGGCCTGATGAGCTGAGCACTCTCTCTTCACTTCAGTGAACCTTTGTGAATTGTCCTGCCCTGTCACTTCCTGTCTCATTATTCAACTGTATTTTCTCCATAGCACTTAGCAGTATTTGAAGTCATCTTACTCACTCAAGCTATGTGTATTTTCTCTCTCCTCTCACTAAAGTATAAAACTGCATGAGAAAACAAACAAACAAACAAAAAACTGCATGAGGTCAGGGGCTGTGTTTTCCTTCTTTATCATCCTGTCACCAGTGCCAAGACAGGGCCTGGCACAAATTGAGTGATCGATACAAAACCATTGGTTATGTGAATGCATGAATGTGGGTAATAGTACCTGATGTCATGTACATTGTCATCATCAATATAAAAAAGCATTTATTCATATAGTACCTATGGTTAACAATACATTATTGTGCATGTACGTTAAAATATGTTAAGAGGGTAGATCTCCTAACTCCCTAAATTGATAACAAACAAATAAACAAGAAACTCACAAAAGAACACAAAGAAAATTTGGAAGGTGAAAGATATGTTTAAAGCCTTGGTTGTAGTGAGTATCACAGGTGTAAGTATATGTCTGAGCTTATCAAGATATAAATATTAATGAAGTGATTTTTTTGTATATTAATTATATCTCAATAAAGACTAAGAAAAGAATCATTTATTAAGCAGGACCACAGTGTTGCAAAATCCCAGTGGGCTCTGTGTGTGTGTCAAGGGTCAGGCCTTGCACAAAAGAGACTGAAGCCAAGAAAGACCTGATTAAATATAAACTTGTTACCAACGTTGCTCATGGATAATGTCAGTGGTTTCCTCCATATTTGAAGTCATCTCATAATGAAAATCTCTGGATAGTTCAGTAAATAAACCCCTTTGGGTAAATACTCCCATGGAGCCACCTTAAACTGAATACAAACCTTGCTCTATAATAAACAGCTTTGGAGGCAAAGAGCTTTGAATCTTTTGATTCTCTAAGATTCGTAATCAGAGCAAGAAACTTTTTTTCCATAGAAACAAGGATATACACAAAGTAAAATTTTTTTTTATCAAATTGGGATTAAGTGTTATCTAACGCTAATTTGGAGAGTTAGTTAAATTTAATTGACTGATACGCGTAGGATAGAATGGTAGTAATTATTGGACACGGTATTTAAATTTCATGACTTGAATTTTTAATGGCTTCTTTCCACGTGAGAATTACCTTTGCAAATACGACATAATAGAAAGGTTTTCAGAAACCTTTTACTTGCGTTTTCTCTCTGAGTGTGTTGATGTTGAATTCAGGCGTTGGTGACTTAGAAGGGCATAATGAGAAGATGAATGTGCCTCAAACTTAGAAGTTTCTCCAGCTACTGACTTTGTTCTTTCCCTCAGGCTGAATGAGGTGAATGTGGAATATCTTACAGTTGAATAATTCGGATTGTTTTTAGGCAAGAATTTTTCTGATGTTATAAAAGTTGTGATCTAAAAGGAACCTTAAACTTCAGTTCATTCTTTTGATGTATTTTGCCCAAAGCATGGTGCCAGGACCTGTTATCTCAAATAGACAAAAAATATCTTTCTAATTCACTCCTACATTGAAAGATCCTCATGGTTTGAAATTACTGTGATGTATCAAAAGTTACTATGTTTTGGAAATAAAATAAAATCACATGTCAGGAAAGGAATAATGATAACAATGGACCAGCTTATTATGAAGCTTAAAATGAAAATGCTTTATTGGCAACACTATTGGACTTTGGAAAGATTGGGAATATGTGTCAAAACCAGAGAAGCCACAGTGCTGGTGTCCTTATTCATTCTTATTGATGTAGCTTGTTTGCCCCATGTTTAAGGCCAATCTTTTGGAATCAGTAGCAATATTTGGTTTAATTGTGTGTCTTGTTTCGTTGTTGTTGATATGTAATTAACATACCATAAAATTTATCTTTTAAAAAAATTTATTTATTTATTTATTTGGTTGCACCGGGTCTTAGTTGTTGTGGCTCATGGGCTCCTTAGTTGCAGCTCATGGGTTCCTTAGCTGCAGCTTGCTGGCTCCTTAGTTGTGGCACGTGGGCTCCTTAGTTGCGGCTCGATGGCTCCTTAGCTGTGGCAGGCGGGCTCCTTAGTTGCAGCTTTCAGGCCTCTTAGTTGTGGCATGTGAACTCTTAGTTGCAGCATGCATGTGGGATCTAGTTCCCTGACCAGGGATGGAACCTGGGCCCTCTGCATTGAGAGTGTGGAGTCTTAACTACTGCACCACAAGGGAAGTCCCACAATTTATCATTTTAAAGTGTACATTTCAGTGGTTTTGAGTACATTGATAAGGTTGTGCCACTATCATGACTAACTCCAGAATATTTCATTAATCCAGAAAAGATGAAACTACTAATGTACTTTTTGTCTCTATGGATTTGCTTATTCTGGACATTTCACATAAAATGATATATAATGTGTGCTCTTTTGTGTCTGACTACTTTCATTTAGCAAAAACTTTCTCAAGATTCAGCAGCAAGTATCAGTACTTCAATCCCTTTCATTGAATTGTATTCCACTGTATAGGTAGTTATACCACATTTTATTTATCCGTAAGTTGATGACCATTTGCTTTGTTTCCGTTTCTTGGCTATTATGAATAATGCTGCTGTGAACATTTGTGCACAAGTTTTTGTGTGAACATTTGTTTTCATTTCTCTTGAGTATATTCTCCCAGGAGTGGAATTGCTGTCATATGGTAGCTTCAGGTAACCTTCTGAGGAATAGACAAACTGTTTCCCACAACAGCTGTGCAATTTTTCATCCCCATCAGCAATATATAAGAATCCAATTTCCCCACATCCTTGTCAACACTTGTTATTTCCCATTAAAAAAATATATATATATATCCATTTTAATGGGTATGAAGTGGTATTTCATTATGGTTTTGATTTTTATTTCTCTAATGAATGATGAGCACTCATGCTTATTTGCCCTATCTATCTATCTGCTTATCTATTTATCTATCTATCCATCCTACCTATGTATCTATCTAGAGAAATGTCTATTTGAACATTTTCCCATTTTTTGTTTGGTTTATTTGTCCTTCATTATGAATTGTAAGAGTTCTTTATATATTCTGGATACTATATCCTTATTAGATATATGATTTGTGGATATTTTCTACTGTGGGTTGTATTTCATGATGGTGTCTTTTGCTCCATCCGGCAATAGGAATGCAGACTGTTGGTTTCCAAGGCTACTGTTGAGATGGGCAGTGGAGGATGGTACTAGGGCAAGTTAAAACACCACAAAATAAGCTTTCATGACTGCTTTCATGACTATTTAGCCATTTTTCTTTTTTTTTAATAGATTTATTTATTTTTATTTTTGGCTGTGTTGGGTCTTCATTACAGTGCACGGGCTTCTCATTGCGGTGCATGGACTTCTTACTGCAGTAACTTCTCTTGTTGCGGAGCACAGGCTCTAGGTGCGTGGGCTTCAGTAGTTGTGGCTCATGGGCTCTAGAGCACAGGCTCAGTAGTTGTGGCACACAGGCTTAGTTGCTCCGTGGCATGTGGAATCTTCCCGAACCAGGGCTTGAACCCGTGTCTCCTGCATTGGCGAGCGGATTCTTTTTTTTTTTTTTTCTTTTGCGGTCCGCTGGCGTCTCACTGCTGTGGCCTCTCCCGTTGCAGAGCACAGCCTCTGGACGCGCAGGCCCAGCGACCATGTCTCACGGGCCCAACCGCTCTGGAACATGTGGGATCTTCCCGGACCGGGGCACGAACCCGTGTCCCCTGCATCGGCAGGCGGACTCTCAACCACTGCGCCACCAGGGAAGCCCGCAAGTGGATTCTTAACCACTGTGCCACCAGGGAAGTCCTTAGCCATTTTTCTTGAACAAATGCTCTTTGGGTTACTACAATTCTTTGGTTAGTATCCATAGGTCTGAAAAAGTTGATTCTGACAAATTTTTCCAGTTTTTTTCATTACTTTTATGAAGGGATACATTTTCAGAGGCTCTCATTCTGACATTTTCACTGATATCACCTCAATTGCATGACTTGTATTACAGTGGGATGACTGCTTTGCCTTTGGTTTTTTCATACACACTTGTCTAGTCATATGGATGCCATGGAGAGATTGACTCAGGCTTCTTCTAAGTCCATCACCATGGAACTCCTCGTTGAATATCATCCTCTTAAACTTTTATGATTTATAAATTTTGGGAGCTATAAACAGCCTTAGAGATTGGCTAGTGGATTGATCCTTTTGTTTCACACACGAGAAAACACATGAGCACCCCTTGTAAAGAGAAGGGAATTGCCTGGCTTCTTCCTCTAGTTGGTAGTTGAGTCTAGAGGAGAACTGAAGTCTTTAAACTGCAGGATAGAGCTATAACAGAAATACTCAGTAAAATCCTTGTTTGCAATTCTCCTGAGTCTTATCACCCAGGCTTCTCTACATTATTTCCCTTTTGTGTGGGCATTCGGCCCAGTCCCTGGGAGACTTTGAAAATATTGAGATACCATAAGGCCCATGCATAGCCCCACAGCTATTCTCATGGACTTGTTTTAACCTTGGTATTATTTGGGGATTATAAAAATTCTTAGTCACCAAGAAGCAGCCAGCAGTTTGAGCTATGTGAAACCTGTGTGATAGGGGATACATTTCTGTCTAAATTTCCCTGTTCATTACTGCATCAAATAACCTCAAGAATGGCTTCTGTATAGTCAAAGAGAAAACACTGGTTTCAAAATAAAAGTTTTGGGCTGAAGTGTAGTTATATGAATGTACATTGAAAGCACTTGTTTTTAAGGTCCTTAAAGCCTTAATACTGATTGGTGTTTATATTAGTTTGCTAGGTTGGCCATACAAAGTACCACAGACTGGGTGGCTTAAGCAATAGAAATTTATTTTCTCACAGTCTTGGAGGCTAAAAATCTGAGATCAGTGTGTCTGCAGGATTGGTTTCTTCCAAGACTTCTCTCCTTGACTTGTACATGACTTTCTTCTCCCTGTGTCTTCACATTGCTTTCCCTCTGTAACTTCTTATTATAATAAGGACACCCATCACATTGGATTAGGGACCACCATAATGACCTCAACTTAATTATCTCTTTAAAAACCCTATCTCCAAATAGAGTCACCTTCTGAGATACTGGGGATTAGGACTATGAATTTGAAATCTATGAATCATTTTCTTTTCAAAAAAAAAAAAAGAATAGGATACTAGCAAACAACATACTCACCATTCTTAAACTGAAAAAACCAAAAAAAAAAAAAAAAAAGGAAAAAAATGGAGGAGAATATCCAAGGACTGTGGGGACAGCTGCACATATGTAATGGGAGTAACGGATAGAAAAGAAAATGAGAAAGGAGTAGAAGAAATATTTGAAGTAATAATGCTGATAATATTTCAAATTAATGACAGGCACCAAATGACAGAATCAACAAGCCCAGATAGCACCAAGCAGGATAAATATCAAAAAGTTTATACCTGTTCATATCATATTCAAACGACAGAAAATCAAAGTCAGGAGGATGGGGGACTAATCTATAGAGGAAGCTGTATAAGGATTACATCGGACTCCTTGTTCAGAAACCATGCACACAAGAAGAGAATGTAGTGAAATTGTTTAAAGTGTTAAAAAAAATATCCACCAACCTAGAATTTTGTATCTAGACAAATCATCCTTCAAAAGTGAAAGAGAAATATAGACTTTCTCAGATAAAGAAAGCTGATGAAAATTGTTGACAGTAGACCTGCCTTACAAGAAATGTTAAAGGGAAGTTCTGAGAAGGAAAATGATGTAGGTCAGGCACTCAGATGTACATAAGGAAAGGAATTGGATCAGGGAAGGAATATATGAGGGTGAAATAGGATCTTTTGTTTTTGTTATTCTTAATTGATCCAATAGATAAATAGCTGTTCAAGTAATAGCAACATATTGGGCGATTGTAGATAGGGATAAGTGAAGTGATAGCAGTGTTATAAGGGACGGGAGGGGGAATTGAGAATATTCTGTTACAAGATACCTGCAGTACTCATGAAGTGGTATAGTGTCACTTGAAAGTGGATTTGGATTAGTTGTAAATGAATACTGTAAATTTTATGGCAACCAGAAAAAATTTTTTAAAAAGAAGTATAATATGTTAGGAGGGCAGAGAAAATGGAATCATATAAAATGCTCAATTAAAACCAGAGAGGCAGGGGCTTCCCTGGTGGTGCAGTGGTTGAGAATCCGCCTGCCAATGCAGGGGACACGGGTTTGATCCCTGGTCTGGGAAGATCCCACATGCTGTGGAGCAACTAAGCCTGTGCACCACAACTACTGAGCCTGTGGTCTACAGCCCGTGAGCCACAACTACCGAGCCTGTGTGCCGCAACTACTGAAGCCTGCGCACCTAGAGCCCGTGCTCCGCAATGAGAAGCCACCGCAGTGAGAAGCCTGCACACTGCAACAGAGTAGCCTCTGCTTGCCGTAACTAGAGAAAGCCTGCATGCAGCAGTGAAGACCCAACACAGCCAAAAATAAGTAAATAAAATAAGTAAATAAATTAAAAAAACCCCCCAAAAACAAGAGGGGCAGAAAAAGAGGGGAAGATTAAAACAAAGGAGCAATAAAAAGTGCAACAAATAGAAATATGGTAGATTTTAATCCACCTATATCAATAATCACTTTAAATGTGAATGGTCTACATATACCAATTAAAATAACAGGAATTGTCAAAGTGGATAAAAAAACAAGGCCCATCTACCTATTGTCTATAAGTAAGCCCTTTAAAATATAAAGATGCAGATAAATGAAGAGTAAAGGGGTATAGAAAGTTATACCATCTTAACATCAATCAAAACAAAACTGGAATAACTATGTTACTTTTAAGCAAAGCAGACTTCAGAACAAGGAAAGTTATCAGGGATAAAAAGAGGTATTACATAATTCAAACACGGTTGATTCTCCAAGAAGTCATTAACAATCCTTAATATGCATGTTCCTAACAATAGAGCATCAGAATACATGAAGTAAAAAATGGATAAAACTGATCACTACTGATCTCATGGACAATAAAAGAATAATAAAGGAATATTATATATAACTCTATGCCCACAAATTTGATAACTTAGATAAAATGGACCAATTGGACAGAAACTACTGAAACTCAAAAAGAAATAGATAGTCTGAATAGGACTATATATATTAAGGATTTTGAATTACTAATAAATAAAATTCCAAAAATGAAAGCAATAGTTCTAAATGATTTCACTGGTGAATTTTACAAAACATTTAAAGAAGAAATGACACCAATTCTCTGCAACCTCATCCAGGAAATAGAAGCAGAGGGAATACTTTCTAATATATCCTGTGAAGGTAGCATTACACTAATCCCCCAAACCAGGTAACAACATTATAAGAAAGGAAAACCAGAGACCAGTATCACTTCTGAACAAACATGCAAAAGTCCTCAACAAAATATTAGCAAATTGAATCCAACAATGAATAAAAAATTATACATCATGACCAAGTAGGATTTGTCCCAAATATGCATGGTTAAAATCCCAAAAATTTACAATACAAAGCTGGTGAGAATGAAGACAACAGAAACTCTCATTCATTGCTAGTATGAATGCAAAATGGTACAATCACTTTGGAAGACAATTTGACAGTTTCTTACAAAGTTAAACGTTATCTTACCATATAATCCAGCAATCAAACTCCTTGGCATTTACCCAAATGAAAACTCCATAAACACACACACAAAACCTGCACAGAAATGTTTATGGCAGTTTTATTCATAATTACCAAAGCTGGAGGCAATCAAGATGTTCACCAATAGGAAAGGGATAAACGTTGGCACATCCATACAATGGAATCCGTATTATTCAGTGACAAGAAGAAATGAACTATCAAACCGCAAAAAGTTACGGAAGACTCTTAAATGCATATTGCTATGTGAAAGAAGGCAGTCTGAAAAGGATACATATTTTATTATCCACTATTTGTCACTGTGAAAAACTACAGAGACACAAAAAACTATAGAGACAGTAGAAAGATTAGTGGTTACAGGGGTTGGGGGGAAGGGAGGAAGGATGAAGCACAAGGGATTTTTAAAAATTTATTTATTTTTGGTTGCATTGGGTCTTCGTTGCTGTGCGCAGGCTTTCTCTAGTTGAGGCGAGCAGGGGCTGCTCTTCGTTGTGGTGCACAGGTTTCTCATTGTGATGGCTTCTCTTGTTGTGGAGCACGGGCTCTAGGTGCGTGGGCTTCAGTAGCTGTGGTGCACGGGCTCAGTAGTTGTGGCTTGTGGGCTGTAGAGTGCAGGCTCAGTAGTTGTGGCACATGGGCTTAGTTGCTCTGTGGCATGTGGGATCTTCCTGGACCAGGGATTGAACCCGTGTCCCCCTGCATTGGCAGGCGGATTTTTAACCACTGCACCACCTAAGTGTGGGAGGGGAGTATATGGGGACTTTGTATTATCTGGTGGATTTTTCTGCAAATCTAAAACTGCTCTAAAAGTAAAGTCTATTAATTATAGAAAAAGCCAAAAATGCATAAAAATATGTCTGATTTCAATTTGCCTATAAAGTACTCAGAAATCCTTTTCATTGAAACAAATTTCAGTTTTGAAATAATCACGTTGTCCAAAAGATGGTGCCAAAGACTTACAAAGATATCTTTTTTTGGTTATGCAAAAGAGTTAAATAATGAAATAGAATTAATAGAATAAAAAACCAGAAGGTCCTAACATGAGTCAGCATGCATGACACTTATTTACATCTTGCCAACGACTTTTAGCCTCCTGCTTTAGGACTCAGATCCATTGCCTTTGCTCTTTGGTGCTGCTTCCTTGCTGTATACGAAGGTGAATTTGCCCTGACAATGCTCAGCAGTGACTTGCACTCCATAGAGACCTGCAGGAAGCTGGGCTAGCACAAATACATTTGGACCTGATTTTAAACATGTATATATCAAATTTAAATGAGAGTTTTGCAAATTTATAAGTTTTTTTCAGTGTGTAACATTTTCAGATATAAATTTAAAGACACTTTTTACTTATTACTATCAGGTCTTCCATTGACAATAGCCTTTAAGACTTCATTCTTGAATTTCTCCGTTCGTAGGACCCTAAGTCAAGGAGCATATAATCTGTGACTAAGTATAAATGCACCAATACAATTCATTCTTCAAGATATTTTTTGGTGAATAATCTTTCAAGGAGAGAATCTCTTTGTTAAGGTGATAATAATATCACACGTAAACCAAGGTTCTTTTTTGTTATATTACCTTTTTATATTTTCAAAACATCTTTATTTTTTGTTGGTTATACAAGTGTAAAAAAATGGTGTAAAAATACACTTATCTATTGTCCTTATTATTGTTTGGATTTTACAAATTGCATTTTAATGATGTCACACAGTGTCTTCTTCTGTCTACTCTTTTTCCAGAACATTAATAATTATATTGAGAAGCTTGATTTGATTTAGGTTTGATATTATTGGCAAAAGTATTTCGTAAATGGTGTTATGTATTTTTGTCATCAGGTACAAGGTGTCTGGTTGTCTTCTCTTTGGGACTGCTTGAAGTCATTCATGACCATTGCCTGTCTTCGTTAGGAGTTTGCAAATGTTCCTATTCAATCATTTCCTCTTCCTATAGTACTTGGAGTGATTCCATAGAGAGAAAAATTTCCTAATAAAGTATCTGGTGGGCTTCCCTGGTGGCGCAGTGGTTGAGAGTCCACCTGCCAATGCAGGGGACACGGGTTCGATCTCTGGTCCGGGGAGATCCCACATGCTACGGAGCAACTAAGCCCATGCGCCACAACTACTGAACCTGCACTCTAGAGCCTGGGAGCCACAACTACTGAGCCTGCATGCCACAACTACTGGAGCCTGTGTGCCTAGAGCCCGTGCTCCGCAACAAGAGAAGCAACCACAATGAGAAGCCCGCGCACCGCAACGAAGAGTAGCTCCCGCTCGCCATACCTAGATAAAGCTCGTGTGCAGCAACGAAGACCCAACACAGCCAAAAAAAAAAAAGAAGATAACCAGCAAGGACCTACTGTATAGCACAGGGAACTCTGCTCAATATTATGTAACAACCTAAATGGGAAAAGAATTTGAAAAAGAATAGATACATGTATATATAAAACTGAATCACTTTGCTGTACACCTGAAACAATCACAACATTGTTAATCAACTATACTCCAATATAAAATAAAAAGTTAAAAAAAGAAAAAAAAAGAAAAGCAGATTCAATATTTAATTTATTTGCTTTATTTACCAGTTTTCAGAAAAAAGAGTTGATTCCTTAGCATTTTTTAAAGGTGACTAATGAAGGTTTTACTTTTTTCTGTTTTAGTAACATTTCAAACTTATGAATTTTTAACATTTTTGGAGTGTTTTTATTCTTTGCAGTTTAACATATCTGATGTATTTTTATTTTTATCAGTACTTTGTTTGGTCAATTGGAGCCTCTTCAAATTGACTCCTCTGTTCTTGTGATATAACCTCAATACAGAAATCCCTCCTTATCCATGGGGAATACATTCCAAGGCCGCCAGTGTTTACTTGAAAACACGAATAGTACCAAACTCTCTGTATATATATGAAATGGAGCAGGACCCTATGGTCCTTCTCCCCACCCCCATGTGCTCTGCTTGCCTTTTGTCTGTGGAAAAACTTTAGCCAAAGAATAAGTTTAATCAGAGAAGTGGGAAAATGCAGAAACAAAGGAAAACAGTCCAACAAAACTAAATAAGAATACTTTAGTCATTAAGCACATTTAAGGACCTTTAGTTCCTCCTCAAGGGCTATAGATAATATTCTGAGCCACATCCTGGGATGTGTCCTGTAGATACTGACACCCCCACCAGGTGGAAGAGGTTAACTACATGATGACCAGACTGTAGCCATGACATAAGCTGCCACAATTCTGAGAATTGGCCTCAAGAAAATGGGAACAAACCGACCCTGGAACTGAAGATTAATAGTATCAGTACTTAAAACAATCAAGATGACGCTGGTCAGACCCCTGCATGACCAATTTCAATATGATTGTCAGAGCTGACTGTGATGTTTCTGCATGTAGCCCCCTCCCTCAACCTATAAATGCTCTTGCCCACTGGTTGTAGTTGGGGGGAATTGGCCTTTGGACAGGGATCTGCCCTTCCCCCACCAGTTGCTGGCATCCAAAATAAAGCAAACTTTCCTTTCCACCAAACTTGCCTCTTTATTGGCTTTTGAGTGGCAAGCAGCCAGACCCCCACTTTTGGTCACATATATTATACTATGTTTTTTCCTATACATACATACCTATGATAAAGTTTAATTGATTAATTAGGCACAGTAAGAGATTAACAACAATAACTAATAAATAGAACAATTACAACAATATAGTGTAATAAAGTTATGTGAATATGGTTTCTCTCTCAAAATATCTTTTTTTCCTTTTTATTATTTATTTATTTATGGCTGTGTTGGGTCTTCGTTGCTGCACGCCGGCTTTCTCTAGGTGTGGGGAGCGGGGGTTAGTCTTCATTGCGGTTCATAGACTTCTCATTGCAGTGGCTTCTTTTGTTGCAGAGCACGGGCTCTAGCATGTGCACAGACTTCAGTAGTTGTGACATGCAGGCTCCGTAGTTGTTGTTCGCGGGCTCTAGAGCGCAGGTTTGGTAGTTGTGGTGCACGGACTTATTTGCTCTGCAGCATGTGGGATCTTCCCGGACCAGGGCTCGAACTCGTGTCCCCTGCATTGGCAGGCGGATTCTTTTTTTTTGCGGTACGCGGACCTCTCACTGTTGTGGCCTCTCCCGTTGCGGAGCACAGGCTCCGGACGCGCAGGCTCAGCACGCGCAGGCTCAGCGGCCATGGCTCACGGGCTTAGCCGCTCTGCGGCATGTGGGATCCCCCAGGACGGGTGCACGAACCCGCGTCCCCTGTATCGGCAGGCGGACTCTCAACCACTGAGCTACCAGGGAAGCCCGGCAGGCGGATTCTTAACCACTGCGCTGCCAGGGAAGTCCCTCAGAATATCTTAGTGCACAAATTTAATGCCTTTTCCATCTTAACTAAGCACTTATCACACACTGTGGCCATAACTTTTGCAGTTTGAGGTGCGACTGCAAAACTAGCACGAATTTCTTTTTCCTCTTCACAGTTTCACAGATATAAGATTCATTCTTACCGTAGATCTTAGCAACCTCAGCATAGGATTTTTTTCTTTCCTCATTAACTTGAGACACCTTTTCACTTAAAGGAAGCACTTTGCAGCATCTCTTTGGCATATCTGAATTGCCAGCACCACTACCTATTGTGCTTTTGGGCCATTATTAAGTAAAATACAGGTTATTTGAATACAAGCAATACTGGGGCAGTCGATCTGATAACCCAGATGGCTACTAAGTGACCAGCATAGGGGAGAATATGCTGGACAATGGGGGTGGATTCACATTCCAGGTAGGATGGAGCGGGATGGTGCGATATTTCATCATGCTACTCAGAACGTTGCACAATTTAAAACTTATGAATTGTTTATTTCTGGAATTTTCCATTTAATATTTTTGGACTGTGGTTGACCATGGGAGTAACTGAAATCACAGAAAGTGACACCTTGGATAAGGGGGGACAACTGCAGTGTTAGAAATCTTTTTTGCTTGCAGCTATGACAAAAGATTATCTAGTTTTGTATATTTCCTGCCCTGACCTGTAATTAGTAATTTTTTCCAAGGTGCTTTAATTTTTAAATTAAAAAATAACATTTACTTACATTTAGAGAGCAAAACCTGGGTGCTAGAGGTGTTTAGTACTACCGGCTTGATCTTTGTCTCCAGATTCTTTCAATGGACAGCTCTTAAATTTGACAACAATCATGACCCAGTTTTTCATTGATGCCTTTATAGTAGTGGCATAATATGAGTTATATATTCTTTTCATTGATGTCAGTGGTTTATGTCAATTTAGGGAAAAATTAATAAGAATTTACATAAATGCGATTGGTCAAGACCATTTTAGCCTAAGGAAAGATCATGAACAAAAGCACGGTCTGTAAACGAAGAATCCCACGTGGATAGAATTGTTTGTACAGGTAGGACAGTGGTGGATGTTAGGGCTAGGAAAGTCTGTTGGCGCCAGGTTGAGAGATGGGAGGAAGTGCCAGATGCTGCTAAGTTGCTCAGCATAGAGCATCATATCTTAAATTACGGAATCAAAGACTTGTTAATACATCCCAAAGAATATGAAAGGAGTAAATAATATGATATGGTAGCGTTAGAATCAGACAAACTTAGGTTTGAATCTTAGCTTTGCCACTTACTTGACAAGCTAGAGCTTAACTTTATGGAAGTGATGGTGAACCACGTGAAAACATTTGACTAAACAAAAGTTGACGGTGTTCCCAACTACCTATCACAAACTTACATCTTTTTACCTGGACTTCATATGTGCCCACGGGCACAACACTACCACTTCAGCAAAGGGAACTAAAAGGGGGAAAAATCAGGGTAGAAAGAGACAGCAGTCATTTAATTATGAATAAAATATCTTACATTTGCAAACTGTACAACATTGGACCACGTGGACACATTGCTAGAATTCTCTCAAATAAGGGCCCCTGAAAGCTCAGTCTTATTCGTTTCGCGGTAAATCAATTTTGAGCATGAGGAAAGTAGAAGAAAGCGGAATTCTGTCTGAGTCGGTTTTTGTGAGGGCAGCAGAAATCCCGGAGCATTCGAGGAAGCCTTTGAAAATAGGGTACTTCCTCCGGAGGCACAAGAAAGTTTCTACCAGGCTGCCTGGCCCTGTGTTGCCTCTCAATTTCGCAAAAATAAAGAAAAGAAATCCCATGAATTTTCTTACCTTAGAGCTAAACCTGTCAAGAGAAAATCTTTGTGCATGTTATTCTATATGCCGATGTATACAAAAAAAGGTTCACTTTAGATCTGACCTTGATTGAATTTTGTTAAGTATGGCTTATCTTTTCTCTTAACTCTTTTTGTAGTGACTGAGCTAAGATGTACCCATATTTGTGCTCAGTGCTTTGGGCTTCACAGACAAGATGACCCGAGAGATCATAAGAATTTGAGAGTAAGAAGAAGCCAAGACATCTTTAATACAATACCCGCATTTCATAGATGAGGATACTAAGGCCCCCAAGAAATTGACAATCTTATTTATTTAAGAGGACTAAAAAAAAACTTGAAATAATTAAATATCAATATACAAGAGTATAGGATCCAATACTCTATTTTATGTGGATTATATATGCTCTAGGAATCCAAAGAGAGGAGAGATCCATTGTGATAGAAGTAGATGGAGAGAGCTAAGAGCCTTGACATTTGCTGAGTATATAAAGTTTGCAAGAGGCTTTATCAGTGTGACCTTGAGTCTGATATTTGCTCAGGAGATTAAAGAATAGGAGGAAAGTGGTTCACAGAACTGGGGAGGCTCAAAAGCAGAAATTGTGGCTTGTCTGGAAGATGGTGGTAGGAGCACTGGGAAGCACATTTGGAGAGAAAAGAAACAAATGAGTGAGAATGAAAATGTCATGAATATGGACCTTGATATCCAGTAGAGGCTAGCAACCACTGGATGGACAAGTTAAATTTGTATTTTAGAAAGAATAGCCCAGCAGTTATAAAATCATACTCCAGCCACTGATAGCCACCCTTGAAAAGCTTCCAGTTCTGCAATATGAGAGTTAGTTATTGACTGTCTTTTAACCATGCTTGAAAATTGGAGGAATCTTTTAAAGATTTCTATGGTTTAGTATCTTTGAAATTACATGCCATGTGACAGAGTAACTTGAATATATTTTAATTAACAAAAACAGCATGTAGATTCACTCTCAAGAATAATAGCCTAGCATGTATTGAGCGTCTTCTATGTGCCAGACACTGTGCTAAGGTTTCTACTTCCATTTTCACATTTTACAGATGTGGGAAGTGAAGCTTACGGAGGATACTGCTCATTTCGAGTTACACAGCTAGTATGCGCTGTGGCCTTCATCTGAATTAACATCTCCCTAATCTCAAAGCCCAATGCTCTTAAACCTATGTAATAGTACTCCAATCCCCATTTATTCTGAATTATTTGGCAAAGTCATGGTTACTAGTCTTCAGATGATTTGAGACAATCACATTATTTAGTTTAGTCTCTAATTAGTGCCATTTACAAATTTTCTGATATTCCTCTGGAAAGTACATTACTATTTTAGAGGTCATCCATATTTCTTTAAAAATAATCATTGGCCCAGTTCACATGCGTTAGAAATTAACATCACTACCTAGTGTTATATTTGTGGCAGGACTTTATGATTTTCAGATTTAATAGGTTAGACTACAATGCTTCTGCCATTTGTCCATCCACCTGCCCATCCATCCATCCATCCGTCCACCCAACATTTGTTGAGTGCCTGATGTGAGTTAGGCACTGACTGGTACCTGCATTGTCACTTCTTTTTGCACTGTTGTTTTCACTAGCTAATAAAACAAAAAATCTTCAGATCTCTGTAATTTCCTGCTCACATCCCAGATCTGTGAATCTCCTCTTAAGCTGTGACTCTTTCTATCTCTTAAGACCTCCTTGGTGTCTTTTACTGGATCCTTTGCATTTAGTTGGCTAGGTAGTGAAGAGTGAGAGTGTAGAGGATTGAGCACCTAGTACTTAACATCTGAGCCCAGAAATGGCACACATCACTTTGGCTCACATTCCATCACATGGTCCCTAGCTGGGCCACCTCTTTCCACCAACTTTGCACTATGAATGAGGAACGTGGATCTCTGTTGGTCAGCCCATTACCTCTGTTCAATTGCTGTCAGTGCTGAAGAATGTCTATGGAAATGTTTAGTAAATTGTGAAGTTGTTTTCAATATTTGACATTGTTATTTCACAAATATGAATGAATTACAATGGAAAACAACATAAATTTATTGAGACTGACTTGACACATGGTGAAAGAATATCTTTTGTACCATCTAATCCTTCTTCTTCTTCTTCTTCTTTTTTTTTTTTTTTTGCTGAGCCGTGGGGCATGTGGGTTCTCATTTGCCCAACCAGGGATTGAACCCATGCCCCCTGCAGTGGAAGTGTGGAGTCTTAACCACTGGACTGCCAGGGAAGTCCCTAATCTTTCTTCAGTCTTGTTAGATTATCAGCATTGTCTGGGCTCCCTGTCTATGGCCAAGTTCCACTGAAGGCCACCCTTGCAGAGATGGGGAGAGGGGAGGTATATGACCCTTGTCACATTCCTCTTATTTAGTCTATTTTGAAAGGAACCAAAGGGGCTGTGATATGTAATTTAAATGTCCATGTTTTAGAAGCTGCAATTTGTTTCTTTGGGAATCAGGGTTCTTATACTTTCGCTCTTGTTTTTAGAGATGAAACGATGGTTTCTTCTAGCTTTAATATTCTCCAATTACATTAAATGTATAAAATGGGTATGTTAATCCCCAGAAGTTTTTTCTGCCTTAAGTAAAATAGGTAAATTGGGAATATAGATTTTTTTTGGGTGGTAGCTTGGGCAGCATTCTGATGTTGTACCTTCTTCTAGATCAACTTCCTGCCTTGCCCTGCATTTTCAGTGGAAGTTGATTGGAGAAAATAATGATCTCCTTTTATCTTTTTTTTTTTTTAAAAATTATTTATTTCTTTTTGGCTGCCTTGGGTCTTCGTTGCTGTGCATGGGCTTTCTCCAGTTGTGGCGAGCGGGGGCTACTCTTCGTTGCGGTGCGCGGGCCTCCCACTGTGGTGGCCTCTCTTGTTGCAGAGCATGGACTCTAGGTGCGCGGGCTTCAGTAGCTGTGGCAAGTGGGCTCAGTAGTTGTGGCACAAGGGCTTCGTTGCTCCATGGCAATGAAGATGTGGGATCTTTCCAGACCAGGGCTCGAACCCATGTCCCCTGCATTGGCAGTCAGATTCCTAACCACTGAACCACCAGGGAAGCCCCCTGTTATCTCTTTAGGTTAGTGGCATGTCCATTTCAGGTGCCATTTCAGTTAATGGGTTTAATCATGTACTGGACACTAAGATTCCTTGACCTGTGGGCTCTGAAGTGATAAGGTGAGAAGCATTGATGGTGTGGATAATAAGATTGAAAATAAAGAAGAAAAAAATTAATTTGACTTCATGGCCTTGGAGAAAACACTTGACTTTATTATTAAAATGATCAAATACCAAATGTTGGTTATCAGAGTACCATGAACAAGATCTTGTCCTTATCCCCAGAGAACTTACATCTCACAGATCATAAAAACAGACTAATTTAACTATTGTATTAATTGACATTTAAAATAATATGCTAATTGCATAAAATAATTTTAAATACAAAATTTAAATGATTATACTATAACTAGTAGACAGGAACGTTCACTGATCAGCTTTTGACACTCTAATTTAAATCTTAATATAAAAATTTTGTTTGGATGGTTCAGAAATGTAACCAGAGCTTTCAATCATTTCTCCCTGTGTTAATATATTTATGCACATTTTAAGAACAAGTCACAAACACTTTATGTTTTGAGAATTATTATCCTTTTAGATTGTCAGCACCTGGTAACAGCATGTTGAGTGGTCATTTGTCTCTCAAATACTAAAAAAAACCCTATATATATGTATCAGTTTTAATTGTATATAACAGTTTGTTGTAGCACACTGTTAATGTACGTTTTCCTCAAACTCTAGGGGCTGTCTTATACTTTCAGCCAATGTGAGCTAGCCCATATTTTTCTCTATTTTTATGTTCTAGAACCATGAGTGGTACAGTGCTCTTAGCTTATGAGTGCCCTACTACTCTATACAGATGATGTAGTTTTTCTAGCTGATGTTGTTAAGAGCTATTTACTGCATAGTGACCTTCTTTCTGCAATTTATTTTGTGTCCTCATGGACATTTGTGACACACAAAGGCTGGCAAAGCTGTGTAGGTGATAGAAGCAAACGTGCCTCAAGGGGACAAAGGATGTTATCACAAACATTTAGTAGAATGTAATGACCAGAAGTTAGCGACTAATGGAAATAAACATCACTGCAATGTAGAGGGATTGGGTCACAATTTGGACAGGCACCGGGAGGAATCTGTGGGAAGAGGCATGACTTGATTCCAGGGAACTTGGATTGGCTTTGCTAGGGGTCCACACTAGGAATGCATGTCCACAGGACATAAGCACCATGGTGGGGCTAGCGCTGGAGCTGGGGCTGAATTTGAAAGATGTGCTAAACCTATGGGGGACAGCTCAGCATAGCCCAGAACCCATTCTGGCTCCTCTTCTTCAATCTTTGTAAAGAAGAAAACGTGTCCCTCCAGGAGTCCTGTAATGAGCGTGTTTACAGACAAGAATTGAGTGACAACAGTCCCCTTCTCCCCAATAAGAAGAGCTGAGAGTGATGATTTTACAGTATTTCCTCTCATCAAAGTAACACAGGCTTGTCTCTCGCTTCCTGACACAGAAAATTGCATTTTGTCACCCATTTGTCAGTTCTTAGAGATTTGAAGATAATTAAAGAATATTATAGCAGGTGACAGCTGTTGCCGAATGCCGTGTTGCTAGTTCTTCTGCTTGTTGGATGCCCATGAATCTTGGATGATGATAGCTTGGTGCTCCAGGTTTAATTAGCTGGTTGTTTTGAATCTGTCTGGGCTCTCAGGTGTGGGGTTAGCAGGCTTGCAGCTTGTTGAATCTGAGCTGTGCTCATCACTGACTGGGGGACCTGGGTCTGACCAACTCACGAAAGGGCCACATAGGGGTGTCCTGACCTTTATCAGACAAAGGCACCAAAGGGATAAGGTGCTTTCTAGGAAAGGCTACACAACAGCATCAAATGCTGATTGGTTTCCCGGTGTTCTTGCATCAAAGCATGCTTTAGATTTTGAAATTTATTTTCTGATTAAATCTCCTTAAGGCCATCTCTTTTATTATAAAGCACAGCAATCATAATCCCTTTGGATTTATTTCTAGGTTAATTTACCAAAATTTCCCTGACATGCAAGAGAGAGCTAAATGGTCTCGACTCTGGCTTTTGGTAATATAGAAAATTTCCTTTCTTTTCCTGGAGGATTTGAATGCTATTACACTACCTCAGAGAAACTACAAACACTGCTGGAAGCTCCGTGCTTCCTTTCTTTTTCACTCTCTCTAGATAGGAATGAGTTTCTATGTGTTTCAACAATTTGTTTATTAAAAAAGTATATTTAAAAAATCCCACATGATTTTAAGTTTACATCCCCAAATCATTATTTGTTTTTAAGCTCATCTCAAAACACAAGAGTAGTTTCAGGAAAATTTAAAACATCCTTAACTTATACAAAAAGTTCTTTCCCAACAAAATACTCTGAATCATTAAAATGAACACAGTAGAAGTGCATCAATTTCTAACTTAGAACAATAGTGAAGGGTTCTGCTTGTGGAATCTATAGATAGTCCCTCAGACCGGACACATTCTTTCACCCCTTTTCTTACACTACATTATGCCCTTTCCTTGAATCCCTTCTCCCTTCTGTACACAGATCAAACTCTGCTCATTTTTTAGCTCATGGCACAGAGGCCACCTCTTCTTTGAAGACTTTTCTGAATCTACTGAGCAGGTCTCAGCCCTCTTCCCTTGGTTCTGCTTCCTGTGTTCTTTGCATGCATGTACACTCAGAATAGAAGCCATCTATGCACCCTACCATGTACATTAACATGACTTTATTATCCCACTGTCTTTGACTTAACTTTAGTATTTCATGAGACTCTTTCCCTGGAGGATACAAGCTGTAAATAAGTTTACTTTTCATTCCAAGGACTCCCAGAGAGTTCCATCAACTCATTAATAGAAAGCATCCATGGACAGTTTACACTAGACTCTTTGAATCCCTGCCTCGAAAGTCTTGCATTGCTACGTCCTTAACTATTACTAATCCTAAACTCTTATGTCATGATTCCTGCCCAGTAGTAATCAAGCCTCCACATTGTAAGACCTGCTTTAAACCAGACTTCAAAATTTCAATAAATATACCGACTTTGTCCTTCCCTCTCCAGGACATTATTAAGACCCTGCTGACCTAGTGTCCTCCCTTACCATGGTAAGAAATTAACTGTGCTGTTTTGTTAGTAGATACTTTGGTGATAGTTTGGGGAACCAGGATTTGACAGCATCATTGTCCAAGTTACTGTGTCTTCTACTTGATTGTGCCTCTCTTTTCCTGGTTTACCATGAGCTCTTTACCCCCTGCCCTGCCCCACCTATCATGGGGTCTTCTGTCAAACTCAGAGCATGAGAAAGAAATACGCGTCTTTTGGAAAAATGGACTTAGTGAAATAGAGAGGAAGTTAATGTCCTGACATACAAAAAACATCTTGCTTGACCAGACTCAGACTTCTCTGGTGCTTTTCCAAGTCCTCGTCAGACTGAGTTTTAATGATCTCCATGTTCTGGCTTCAATCCACCCATCTATCCGTATTTCCCACACATTTTCTACTCCAACAGAGCATTTCTTCTCATTGATCCATGCTCCTATGCACCTGCACATATGCATGTATTCTCTTCCCTGATGCTAAACCTTGTCCCAAATTTAAGGCTGAATAAGTTCTAAATTCTCAATGTACTCTTTTCTAACTTCTTCACTATACCGTATTCTCTCTTTTCACTTTTATAGTACTTGTTTAGGCATCACCTCACTATTTTTTCATTATTCTCCCATAACTGATGTTTATTCAGTTATTTTTGATAACTTCAATTCAGGCATGAGATCCTGTATTTATCCATTCATTTTTTATTCAACTAATGTTTATGGAAACCCACTATGGCAAGGTACTGTGACAGGTACTTGGGATGCAGCAACGATTAAGACAGAGTGACCTTATGCATTCTTTTTGGATCCCCAATTTCCTTATCACAGGACCAAGTAAGACATCAATGCATGGTTAATTCTTTCTGATAGTTGCAATCCCTCCAGGCCTTCTTCATATTCATCAAAGCATTCGTAGACCCATAGAGAGGCTGGATCAATATTTTGTACACAGTTTTATTGCATATTTTATCAACCTTGCTAAAAAGAAACTTACTGTAGAGAAACCTAACATCAGTTCTCAGCGACTACTATAATTGCTGACACATTTTGATTATCTGGAATAATAAGAAACAGCAACAAAAAAGGTGAAATTAAATCAACCTAAAATGTATAAGCTGTTACGGGACTGTGAAAGTTGGCTGCTGAGGGGTGCAGAGAGCACCAGGAATGGACAGGGGGTAATTAGTAGGACAAACCCAAGGCTGTGTTGCCTTCAATGAAGTGGCTACGTCTCCAGAGTATTGTCCTTGAGGGAACGACTGAAGAGAAGAGTATTCTAGTGAAACTGAGGATAGTCATCAGTTAGATCCACTAAACGTGTAAGCTGCCGTCACTGATCAAGCTGGCTTTAATCGTTGCCACAAAAAGCTTGCATGTCCTCCAAGCCTCATGTAGCTTAAATAATAAGATGCTTGCCCCAGTTGTTTTTTGGGAACTTGGAGTCAGCTGTGTCCAGTTTGAGCTCGAGATGGTTAAGACTAGTTGGGACCACCAACCCTCCAACTGGGCATTCGTGAGTGTCTGATTGGTGACCTTTTGACATCAGAGGGCCCAAAACTCCACCCTCAGAGCATGCTAACTCTGCTATTTTCTGAACACGTGTCCCATGAAGAAACACGTAGCTTAGTGGTGCCTGCACAGGAGTGCCTCATCTTTTTCTTATCTCCAATCACCGTTCCCCACATTCTCCACACCTCAGCTATATCCCATAAATATCCCGAGCCCCTCACCTTGGGGGGGGCAGATTTGAGATTTGTTCTCCCATCTGCTCGCTTGGCTGCCTTGTGAGAAAACCTTTTCTCTGCTGCAAAGCTCGGCATCTCAGCACTCAGCTTGCTGCGAGCAGGGCAAACAAACCTGGTTTGGTAACACCAGCCAGCAATGGCGTTCCACAGGGTGCCTTCTCGGGATTTCTAGGTGGTGGAAATAGTTGTAGTGAGTGGATGGTGCAGATTTCCCACCGGTATGTCTTCTCTGAAACAGTGCCTGATGGTACACGTGTAAATTCTAGGCCCTGGGAGACGGGAGCAGGCAAGAGTGGCAGTGGGAGCTGGCTGGGTATGTTGTTGGAAATCTATCCATTTGAGAGCAGGAAGGGAGGAAGAATCTAGACCCTCTTGGGACAGATTATGAGTGAGGAAAAGAAGGCAGAGCTGTATTTCTTAGAAGAAATTGATTTGGAGGGAATGAAGGGAATGCTCAGTAATCAGGCTGTGTCCAAGGCTTTCCTGTCCTGGGGAAGCAAGACTACCTGCAACCTCACAGGCATGGTGCGCCTGCGTTTATTTCCACATATACAGCCAGGCTTGGCAGAAGTGGCTCCATCTCTGAGTCGGGCAGGGGTAGAGCTGCGTGTCAAGGGTTCTTCATACCCGGGGCAGTGCTGAAGGAAGTCGACGGACCTGGGGTTAGCTGGCACTGACCTTTGGAGCAACAGTTTAGTACCTTTCTATTTTTTTTCTCCTTTGACACTACTACAGTAACTTATGTTATTTTGTCTTTCTTTGTCTCACATAGAAGGTAGAGGAATTCATTAGTCGTGAAATGACTCAAAGCAAGAAACAAAGATCAAATATGAAGGAAAGCAAGGTGAATAAATACAAATACATTGGATAGCCAATTCTTGAACATTCAAGGCAAAAAAGTCACGGGAATTAGTTTGAAAATGAAGTGGCAAACTGATGAAAGATCAGGTGGTTTCACCAGAATTTGGATCAGTCTCTGTGTGTGTGCTCCCCCTCCCCTGCAACTTAGAAACAGAGTATTTAATTTAAGGAAAAATAATACATAGTGGAGATCAATATACAGTCATTGAAGCAGAAATTATTGGAGGAAAACAGTGCAAATTGGAGTATTCAGAAGAAAATCAGTATTACAATTCTACTATCATTGTATATGAACCTATTAAAACATAATTGGCAACTTTCATCTACTAGAAATTGTTCTCTCTTACAAACAGGTATTGGCACAAATTCAGACACGTTAACTATGTTCCAAGTAGTGTTAATGTATTTTTTCTCATATCCCCAATTACTACAGCATATTCATTTTGATTTAAAAACCCAGAACACAGCTTAATTCTAACAAATAATTTAATTTAAGAAGACTATTTATTGAATCCTACTAAATTGTATTTTTTCCCATAGAGTACTGCCATATAAAGTTGAATGATCAAACTTAGCTTCCTATTATATCTAGCCTTTTGCCTCTAGGACTTTTCCACTCTTTTATCTGAAAGAAACAATCCCACCTCAATTTTTTTATTGAACATATTTTACCTATAACTGATCAGAGCACAGTCACCCTAGAAGCAGATTTATTTAGAGGACAGATACTAATCCAGTTACTGAGAAATTAAACTGTTGAATCAGTATTTTTTTTGGCTGCACCGCGCATCTTGTGGGATCTTAGTTGCCTGACTAGGGCCCTCGGCAATGAGAGTGTGGAGTTCTAGCCATGGACCACCGGGGAACTCCCTGATGAATCAGTTTTTAATCCTGATAAACTCTTTAACACATGTCGGCAGTGTCTGTAATTTTTTTCTTGAGGTCGTTCATATTGTCAATATCTGCGCTATCTGTTTTCTCTTAGTGGAGATAGACTCTGATGAGGTGAAATATAAGGTGTTCCTGGAGAGTCTACGCTCTAGTTACAAAGCAGAAGAATGATCACCGCAAGCCCTTCCTTCTATTTCTGGCAGATGGCTGTGAGATCTCATAAACAGTAAGAACTACCTGTGACTTGATTTCTCCAGCTCTTAAAACGGGTATAACATGTATCAAGATCCATCTTGTGCTGATAGAAACCTGCAGACAATATGCAAGAGTTAATTGACAATTTCTGTAGAAATTGTTCCCAAGTTTTGAAGAAGATATTCTATTTCAAAATTTTATCCTTTTCTCAGATAATAAAACTGTGATCTTAAAGTGAGCTTCAATACAAAGCTTATTTTTATAAGATAAACTCCCACATAGCCTACATTTAATATAACTTTAAAAATAAAACTTTGTTCAAGTGAATAATTTTCTGTGGAAATCACGAAAAAGAGGCTTTTCAAAATGACTACTAAAATAATTATTACCTTTTGAGCTAATATAATCATAGTGCTACTATGGTATAAAATGAAAAAAAATTGTGGCAAAAGCAATAATCATTTGTGCTTCCAATAATCGATCTAACAAAGATTTTACTAATGGAACAAAATGATTTAGAAAGTAGCTGCTTTAATATCAATCTCATTATTATTGCCATTATTATAACAATAGAACATGCATTAACTAATAAATATGGCACATGATAGGTGGAGGAGACATTCTCTGGATGATGCAAAATGACTCTTCCAACACCCTTGGGTCATAATCACAGGCAGGCATAGTCTAGCTTTTAACTATCAGAGGATAACATGGGCTCCCTTTTGAATTGGTTAATGGCATGGTATTTGGAGAGTGAAAGAAGAGCATGGATGACTACTTGGTTAGTTTTAGAATGGATTCATCCACTTGGAAGGGGAATGGATTAGGTGACTTGAAGAAAAAAAAATCCCTTCAGATGTTGATATTCTATCATTCTAGCCTTTTTGGAAAGTAATTCATAGATTTGATCCCGGTACCTCAGGACTTTATATGCTATAGTAGACACGGAGATATGTACACATAAGATTGTTCACCCAGCGAACCTAATACATTTTCATCAATGCCTTTGTGGTTATGATGCTGCTTTTAAAAATACCAGCAAGTAAAAAGCCAGACTTATTCTATCTTGGTCTGTTGCCACAGTCCATGTGTACTGCGAACATGGCTGCTGTTGTTACTGTCAGTGTCAGCTGGTGTGGGAAGGCCTAGACGCTCTGCCTTGGAGGTGAGAGACAGGAAAGGAGAAGCCAGGACATTGGCCGTGGCACAAGTAATAGTCATAAACTCCCTGATCACTCTCTGCTAGTTTTGATTAAACTGAGTGTTGATAGATTGATTAAGGTTCCTTCTAAACTTTCAGGACATCTGCTGCCGCCAAATGTTAGTGTCTCAGAAGCATTATGCAGTAATAGAAAATGGAAAACTGAAACTCTTCTTATTTCATATCCGGGAAGAGCAAGTAGATTTTATCTTTAACTTTTGTGCCTCCTACCTCTAAAACGTCATTAAGTGCTATCTTGAAAAGGGCTTTTATTTATTTCCCACTATTATTAGAACACAGTGTAGAATCATTTACCAATAGGCCAAGGTCATTAATTTTAAAAAGTTCTACGCCTCCTTATTTCTTAAAATCGCTAACTGCCAGCACTGTAGACTGGGAGAATGGAAAGAGAGAGCATTTTAAAGGAAGGTGGATGCTGTTCAGACTCCATGTCTATCGCTTACTAAATGTGGGACCTTGATAGAGTTAGTCTTTCTGACTCCTGTTTCCTCACCTATAAAATAAGGATACTACAATGTAGTTTATGGTGTTGTTATACTTGACATACAGGCAGTAGTAAATAAATGGTATGGAATGTGGGATTTGTTGTAGGGATTTGACCTTAGACAATTGAGAGATTGCATTGAAGAGTTTATATACAGCTATTGCTTCTGTGTGGGACGCTGCAGCTTCAAGTCAGCAGGACTGGCAATTGGGAAGAAAGATGGACAAGAAGTAGGGGAGAGTAAGCACAAACTGGAAACTAGAGGGATGGCCTGGAGCCCTCAGAGATGAAACGGAACCCACAGGGGTGTCTCACTGCTTCCAGGCCTCCCACTTCGATGAGATGGATGACTTGCTGGGGCAGCTGGCACCCTTCAGCACAGAGCTAAAGAGGCACCTAGTACAGGAGTGGGAGGGGCTGGAGGAGCCGTGGCCTGGTTGTTGCTTCATTCCAAGGTGAGCCAGCAGATTAGTGACAATGTGTGTGAGCTGCAGTCATGCCTGGTGCCTTACAGTAGCCTTCTGACTATGAAACGAATGTAGTGGCTGTTTCCTTCCACCTTCAAATCTCATGTAAAATGTCTCTTGTGGCCCACATGAGTCTAGAACTATATAGGGACGGGCATTCTGGCAGACACAGTTCCAGTGAGCCGAGCTGACACAAAACAAAGCCACCATAGTATCTATTGTTATTAAGAATTCTTCCCAGAAATTCTCTTAATCACTCAGCTCATTCTAATACCTTGTATGCAGTTACCATTCCAATTTCTCATAGTACTCAGAACGCCCACAGTGCAATCTCTGCCCTTCAATTTATCTCTCTATCAGTGGTTCTCAACCAAGGTGATTTCGCCCTGAGGGGACATTGGCAATGTCTGGAGACAATTTGGGGCTGTCATGACAGGTGAAAAGTGCTGCTGGCATCTAGTTGGTAGAGATCAGGGTTGCTAAGTGTCCAATAATGCACAGAGAGGCCGTCCCACAACAAAGAATTATCCAGGTCAAAATGTCAATAGTGCTGAGATTGAGAAAGCCTGGTGTGCAGTTCCCTTCTCATCTGTCCCTAATATGTCTCAGGAAGAAATTACTCACTTCTAAAGTGAGTTCCTTCACCTTTGCTTTTTTTATTGCCATCGACTCTTCAAGAACCCCCTTCAGTCTCTTCTCTCTCTGTTTTTAACTTCACAGGCTTAACAGATTTAACAGATTAAAACAATCACATTTGCTTTTCCCCTTAGCTCTTGGAAATTACCATGCATTTACTACCTCCTTCTTTAATTAGCGAACTCTCTAACTGAAGGATCCATGTTGGTTACTCATTTCCTCCGTACCTCTAGCCACCTGGTACCTCTCAGCAAAAACTCTTTTAAGTTAGTAATGAGCTTATTCTGGCCAAATTTGTGGATTTTTTAAAAAGCAAAATTAATTGACTTTGCAGTTCATTTCGTTTCATTTCCTATATATACTGTCCTTAAATTCTCTCTCTTATCCCCCACTGAAATCATCATGTCAATATCATAACAAAACGTCTGTAGTCAACATCTCCAATGACTTCCAGGCTGGTAAGTACCATGGACACTTCTCATCCTCTTCTTACTTACCTTCTTAGCAGTACTTGACGCTTTTTTTTTTTTTGGCCACGTGGCACGTGGGATCTTAGTTTCCCAGCCCCGGATCGAACCCGTGCCCCTTGCAGTGGAAGCGCAAAGTCTTAACCACTGGACCACCAGGGAAGTCCCAGTACTTGACACTTTTGATCATTCCTTTTTTGAAGCGCTTTCTTCACTTGACTCAGCAGAAGTCCACACTCTCCTGGTTTTTCTCCTATCACACTCCTTCTCAGTCTCCTCTGCTGCTCTCTTCTCCTCTTCTTGACCTTATAATTTTGGAGGCTCCCATGACTCACTGTTGAAACCTCTTCTATTTTGTATCTACAGTCCCTTCCTGATGACTTCCTCCAGCTTCATGGCTTTAGATATTATCTGTATATTGATGACCCCAAATTTATTTTATTTTATCAAAAATTTTTTTTTGTTGAAGTGTAGTTGATTTACAATGTTGTGCCAATCTCTGCTCTACAGCAAAGTGACTCCGTTATACACATACAGGCTTTCTTTTTTTAAAATTTTTTATTCATTTATTTTTATTTTTGGCTGAGTTGGGTCTTTTTTTTTTAAAGGTCTTTATTGGAGTATAATTGCTTTACAATGGTGTGTTACTTTCTGCTTTATAACAAAGTGCATCAGCTATACATATACATATATCCCCATATCTCCTCCCTCTTGCCTCTCCCTCCCTCCCACCCTGCCTCCCACCCCTCTAGGTGGTCACAAAGCACCGAGCTGATCTCCCTGTGCTATGCGACTGCTTCCCACTAGCTATTTTACATTTGGTAGTATATATATGTCCATGCCACTCTCTCACTTCATCCCAGCTTACCCTTCCCCTTCCCCGTGTCCTCAAGTCCATTCTCTAGATCTGCTTCTTTATTCCTGTCCTGCCCCTAGGTTCTTCAGAACCATTTTTTTTTTAATATTCCATATATATGTGTTAGCATACGGTATTTGTTTTTCTCTTTCTGACTTTTCACTCTGTGTGATAGTCTCTAGGTCAATCCACCTCACTACAAATAACTCAACTTCATTTCTTTTTATGGCTGAGTAATATTCTATTGTATATATGTGCCACATCTTCTTTATCCATTCATCTGTTGATGGACACTTAGGTTGCTTCCATGACCTGCCTAATGTAAATAGAGCTGCAATGAACATTTTGGTACATGGCTCTTTTTGAATTATGGTTTTCTCAGGGTATATGCCTAGTGGGATTGCTGGGTCATATGGTAGTTCTATTTTTAGTTTTTCGAGGAACCTCCATACTGTTCTCCATAGTGGCTGTATCAATTTACATTCCCACCAACAGTGCAAGAGGGTTTCCTTTTCTCCACACCTTCTCCAGTATTTATTGTTTGTAGATTTTTTGATGATGGACGTTCTGACTGGCGTGAGGTGATACCTCCTTGTAGTTTTGATTTGCATTTCTATAATGATTAGTGAAGTTGAGCGTCCTTTCATGTGTTTGTTGGCAATCTGTATATCTTCTTTGGAGAAACGTTTGTTTAGGTCTTCTGCCCATTTTTGGATTGAGTTGTTTGCTTTTTTGACATTGAGCTGCATGAGCTGCTTGTATATTTTGGAGATTAATCCTTTGTCAGTTGCTTCATTTGCAAATATTTTCTCCCATTCTGAGTGTTGTCTTTCTGTCTTGTTTATGGTTTCCTTTGCTGTGCAAAAGCTTTTAAGTTTCATTAGGCCCCATTTGTTTCTTTTTGTTTTTATTTCCATTTCTGAGGCAGGCTTTCTCTAGCTGCGGCGAGCGGGGGCTAGTCTTTGTTTCGGTGCGCAGGCTTCTAATTGCAGTAGCTTCTCTTGTTGCGGAGCATGGGCTCTAGGCACACGGGCTTCAGTAGTTGTGGTATGTAGGCTTCAGTAGTTGTGGTTTGCAGGCTCTAGAGCACAGGCTCAGTAGTTGTGGCGCATGGGCTTATTTGCTCCACAGCACGTGGGATCTTCCTGGACCAGGGCCCGAACCTGTTTCCCCTGCATTGACAGGCAGATTCTTAACCACTGCACCACCAGGGAAGCCCTACATTCTTCTTTAATATTCTTTTCCATTATGGTTTATCACAGGATATTCAATATCGTTCCCTGTGCTATACATTAGGACCTTGTTGTTTATCCATTTTGTATGTAATAGTTTGCATCTACCAACCCCAAACTCCCAGTCCATCCCTCTCCCTTTCTCCCTCCCCCTTGGCAACCACAAGTCTGTTCTCTATGTCTATGAGTCTGTTTCTGTTTTGTAGATTGGTTCATTTGTGCCATATTTTAGATTCCACATATAAGTGATATCATACGGCATTTGTCTTTCTCTTTCTGACTTACTTCACTTAGTATGATAATCTCTATTTGCATCATGTTGCTGCAAATGGCATTATTTCATTCTTTTTTATGGTTGAGTAGTATTCCATTGTATATATGTACCACGTCTTCTTTATCCATTCCTCTGTCGATGGACATTTAGGTTGTTTCCATGTCTTAGCTATTGTGAACAGTGCTGCTATGAACATAGGGGTGCATGTATCTTTTTGAATTATAGTTTTGTCTGGGTATATTCCCAAGAGTGGGATTGCTGGATCATACGGTAATTTTATTTTTAGTTTTCTGAGGAATCTCCTTACTGTTTTCCATAGTGGCTGTACCAATTTACATTCCCACTAACAGTGTAGGAGGGTTCCATTTTCTCCACATCCTCTCCAGCATTTGTTAATTGTAGACTTTTTAATGATGGCCCTTCTGACTGGTGTGAGGTGGTACCTCATTGTAGTTTTTTGTTTATTTGTTTGTTTTGTTTTTTGGGGTACGCGGGCCTCTCACTGTCATGGCCTCTCCCGTCACAGAGCACGGGCTCCGGACACGCAGGCTCAGCGGCCATGGCTCACGGGCCCAGCCGCTCTGCGGCATGTGGGATCTTCCCGGACCGGGGCACGAACCTGTGTCCCCTGCATTGGCAGGCGGACTCTCAACCACTGTGCCACCAGGGAAGCCCCTCATTGTAGTTTTTAAAATTAATTAATTAATTTTGGCCGCATTGGGTCTTTGTTGCTTCATGCGGGCTTTCTCTAGTTGAGGCGAGCAGGGGCTGCTCTTCATTGCGGAGCGCCGGCTTCTCATTGCGGTGACTTCTCTAGTTGCAGAGCACGGGCTCTAGGCATGTGGGCTTCAGTAGTTGTGGCACGTGGCCTCAGTAGTTGTGGCTCATGGGCTCTAGAGCGCAGGCTCAGTAGTTGTGGCGCATGGGCTTAATTGCTCCACAGCATGTGGGATCTTCCTGGACCAGGGCTTGAACCCATGTCCCCTGCATCGGCAGGCGGATTCTTTTTTTTTTTGGGGTATGTGGGCCTCTCACTGTTCTGGCCTCTCCTGTTGCGGAGCACAGGCTCTGGACGCGCAGGCTCAGCGGCCATGGCTCACGGGCCCAGCCGCTCTGCAGCATGTGGGATCTTCCCGGACCGGGGCACGAACCCGTGTCCCCTGCATCGGCAGGCGGACTCTCAACCACTGTCCCACCAGGGAAGCCCCTCTTTGTAGTTTTGATTTGCATTTCTCTAATAATTAGTGATGCTGAACATTTTTTCACGTGCCTACTTGCCATTTGTATGTTTTCTTTGGAGAAATGTCTATTAAGGTCTTCTGCCCATTTTTCAATGGGTTATTTGTTTTTTTGTTGTTGAGTTGTATGAGTTGTTTGTATATTTTGGATGACCCCAAACTTATAGCTGTAGGCTGGATCTAGGTGCTGATCTCTGGAGTCCTATATTCAATTACCTTCCCAGAATCTCCACTTGCTTTTCCCAATGGAAATATCAACCTATTATGCTAAAAACTGGGCTCCTGGTATTTTCCTACATCTCAGGAAATGTCAACTTTATCCTTCCAGTTACCGAGACCCAATGCTTTGGAATAATCCTCAACCCTCTCTCTCACAAAGTGTATACAGTCAGTCAGAAAATATCATCGTTTCTGTCTTCAGCATACACTTCTAATCCAACCACTTTTCATCACTTGTAGTGCCAGACCGCCACATGTACTTCGCAGATCAATGCACCATTATCTCTCACCCAGATTGTCCAGTCCCCCAACTGTGCTCCCCTTCACTCATGCTTAATCCCTTCCCCACTAACGAAAGGTTCTCCAGCCAGACTGCTGGACTTCTTTCCAGAGTACGCTTTTGTAACAGTGAGTCTCCTAATTTTAACATCTTTTGCAATCTGGGCAGTCTGGGAATTTCCCAGATCAACAAGTCCTGTTCCTTTTGGCTTAGTGATTCTTTCCTCAATATGTCTCTTTCCTCTAGCATTTTAGTACAAGCAGCAAGGAGAAACCAGACTGTATCTCAAGGCTATGCTTGGGAATCTCCTCAGCTAATATCTGCATTCATCGCTTATAAGTTCTTGTTTCCCACAGAACTGTAGGTCACAATTCAGTGAATTTCTCTGCCGCTGTATAACAAGGATTGCCTTTCTTCCATTTTCCACTAGGATGTTTCTCATTTCCTTTTGAGACCCTTGAGCAGCACCTTTAATGTTCACATTCTACCAGTATTCTGTTTGTGACAATATACTTATTCTCCAAGATGATACAGGTTTCCTCTTTTGTGCTTCTCCCTTCTTCCTGAGCTCACAGCAGCATTGTCCTTAATGCTTATATTTCTGTCAGTAGTTTGTTTAAAGCAATTTAGGTTTTATCTATCATGTGCCTCAAAATTCTTCTATCCTTTGTCCATTACCAACTCCGAAGCCACTTCCACATTTTTAGGTATTTGTTACAGCAGTACCCCACTCCTTGGTACCAAAATCAGTACTGGTTTCCCTTGGCTGCTGTAAGAAGTTACCACAATCTTGGTGGCTTAAAATAATAGAAATTTATTCTCTTGTAGTTCTGGAGGCCGGGAGTCAGAAATAAGTATCACTGGGTCAAAATCAAGGTGTGGGCAGGGTTGTTCTCACCCTGGAGGCCCTAGGGGAGAATAATTTCCTTGTCTCTTCCAACTCCTAGTGGATTCTGGGCAATCCTTGGCTTGTGGCTGCATCACACTAGGCCTCAAGGCCAGGATCTTCAAATCTCTCGCTGCTCTGTCTTTACACTGCCTTCTCCTCTCTGTGTGTTGAATCTCCCTCTGCCTCCCTTTTCCTTGGGTAAGGCCAATTAGCAAACACAGATGATCTATGATATCTACCGACCCAGCTTTTAAACTCTCATGCCCATTGTTTCGGTGGAGTTGAGTTCAGACTGTCTCTCTTCCCTATTTCAATAGCCTTGAATAAAGCCTTCCTTACCTGCTTAACTTTGTCTGATGCAATTTTTGCCTTGACAGTGGTTTCAGATACTAAACATCACCCTTTAATCATTTCCATCAAGACTCTCCAATATGAATGCAAATGTGACATTACTTTTAGAGAAACTTATTAAATAACACTTTATTTTCATCCCCCCTAAATTATGGGATGTTAATGCTAAGAAAAGCATGAGAGAATATGACTCTTGATCCCCTCTTGCTGGATATGTCCTCTTTTACCAACTCATTTTTATAAATTCCCTGATCAGTAACCTCATTATGCTTATTTTTCCTCATTTTCAGCTGTTAAATGGTAATTAGAAAAAGATAAATATGTGACTTCCATGCAGATATAAAATGAATAATTATTAAAGATTTTATTTAACTCGTGAATCAATGAGGAAATCAAGTAGATGTTTAACAGTTCAAAAGAAAATCCTGGCTTCTCCACAGTGACGGAGGGAGGTCAATTAACTCTCTATGGACAGCGCAGATTTGTATAACTATAGATAAGAATTATTTTTCACTGCTATCAGTTATCTGTAATTTAAAGAGATATAGAATAGCTGCCATAGAATCATAAACAGATAATATGGAGACATGCTATAGATAACACATAGTTTTTCCTTTGAAGCACAAAATTTCCCCTCCAGAGCCTTGATTCATTTTCCACTGTTGACAGAGCTGCAGTATGAAAGTGCTGGAGAACTGTGAAAATTTCTCAGCATTAGGGTTTGGATAACTGTTTTATTCATAACAAGAAAGGGATACAAGGTTAGAGTATTTTCAACAGAAGCAGCCAATGAGCCTGAGAAAGGATTTAGTGAAAGGACTGTTACATTAAAGGAGAATGAAGTTCAGACTCTCAAGATGGAAGGGAGCGTCAGCTTTTGTGCTACTGATACGTAAGGAAGGAGAAACATCAATTTGATCAGAGTGCACAAGATTTTTTTATATTTGAAATGGAACTGGCCTGATGGATAGCCCCTGAGCCCTTTGAACCTCTGAAGTATGATTTTGCTTACAGACACCTAGGACCAAGATAATTGAGCCAGACAGTCCTGGGATGAGTCTGCAAAAGCCTGGGCAGAAGGTATGCTCGAAAGGGAAATTCAGTGGGCATGAGATGAAAGGGTGTTAAAGAGTTTGGTGGTTCATCATGACCCCAAAAGTCCTCAATGCCAAGTTTCATCAGCCCTGAGTGATCTTTGCTCTCACTTTGGTGTGCAACGTCATGTGGCATAAAGTAGTCATTGTTAAATGTCCTGCATCTTAGGGACAATAGGAACAATATGCAAATTAACCATGGGTAATGTTCCTGCCCATATACAATTACGGGTATTTAAAATTTTTAGATGCAAATTAAACCCAAAGTTCCTTGCAAATAGTGCCAATTTTCCTCCAAATAACATGTTGCAGAGATAGAATAATTTACCATAAGCGCCTGTACCAGCAACAGTAGCTTGGCACATATATAGATGCTATTCAATCAGTGTGTGTGGTATTGACTGATTTGAAAAGCATCCAAGAACAGTTTCCATTTTTCTATGATAAAAAAAATTTGATGCTCAGTTATTGAAAAAGAAGTGCTGACTTCAAACAGAGTGGTTTGGCGTTGTGCTACTAACGTGCATACTAACTATACCTTCACTTTTCCATCGTGTTCGTATATGTTAAATGTTGTTTACATCCTCTCCTTACAGGGGAACCAAAACATAGAACACAGGAACACAGCAGCAGCATAAATGTAAATAAACATGCGTTATTTCATGAAAAAAAAATCCAGCCTGGGGAAACCTCTCCGCATGCTGTAGATGTTGGGTTACCTGGAACCTCATAGTCTCCAGATGTGTTTGTAATCATATGTATAATGTGCCTTGATTGCTAAGTAATAGGCCTATTGAAATGGGCAACATGGAAATAAAACACACTGACCTCTGATTATAGAGACTCTATGAACTACTTCTTATAAACCACAAGTGTATACAGAACGGTGGTTTCAAAGTTGATCTTCTGTAGCAGTTTCTGCTCTTTCTTCTCTTCCTCTTCCTTCATGTGGACGTAAGTAGTTTGTGGAGAGTGGAATAGGAGATAACACAATACAAAATTAAAAAAAACCAAACTAATACAATGTGAAATATTGAAAGAGAATATTCTAAACATGCAAGTGATTACTTATCTGAATTTGAACCACAGTGAATAAACAAACCCTTCAGAAAATAGGAACACATTAGGGTACATTTTGAAACCAAGACTGGAAGATTGTATATCAAATTATGCTCATGGTCTTTGGGTGGTAGCTGTTTTCTTTAAAATAATTTATTGTAATCTACTTTATAAAACTTAATTAAAAACTTACTTTTATTTATTTATTTATTTTTTGGCTTTAATTTTTATGATTTTTAAAAACTTCTTTATTGGAGTATAATTGCTTTACAATGGTGTGTTAGTTTCTGCTGTATAACAAAGTGAATCAGCTATACATATACATATGTTCCCATATCTCTTCCCTCTTGCGTCTCCCTCCCACCCTCCCTATCCCACCCTTCTAGGTGGACACAAAGCACCAAGCTCATATTCCTGTGCTATGTGGCTGCTTCCCACTAGCTATCTATTTTGCATTTGGTAGTGTATATATGTCCATGCCACTCTCACTTCGTCCTAGCTTCTCCATCCCCTTCCCCCTGTCCTCACGTCCATTCTCTACATCTGCGTCTTTATTCCTGTCCTGCCCCTAGGTTTTTCAGAACCTTTTTTTTTTCTTTTTTAGATTCCATATATATGTGTTAGCATACGGTATTTGTTTTTCTCTTTCTGACTTACTTCACTCTGTTTGACAGTCTCTCGGTCCATCCACCTCACTACAAATAACTCAATTTTGTTTCTTTTTATGGCTGGGTAATATTCCATTGTATATATGTGCCACATCTTCTTTATCCATTCATCTGTCGATGGACACTTAGGTTGCGTCCATGTCCTGGCTATTGTAAATAGAGCTGCAGTGAACATTGTGGTACATGACTCTTTTTGAATTATGAGTTTCTCAGGGTATATGCCCAGTAGTGGGATTGCTGGGTAGTATGGTAGTTCTATTTTTAGTTTTTTGAGGAACCTCCATACTGTTCTCCATAGTGGCTGTATCAATTTACATTCCCACCAACAGTGCAAGAGAGTTCCCTTCTCTCCACACCCTCTCCAGCATTTATTATTTGTAGATTTTTTGATGATGGCCATTCTGACCGGTGTGAGGTGATACCTCCTTGTAGTTTTGATTTGCATTTCTCTAATGATTAGTGATGTTGAGCATCCTTTCATGTGTTTGTTGGCCATCTGTATATCTTCTGCCCATTTTTGGATTGGGTTGTTTTTATGATATTGAGCTGGATGAACTGCCTGTATATTTTGGAGATTAATCCTTTGTCAGTTGCTTCGTTTGCAAATATTTTCTCCCATTCTGAGGGTTGTCTTTCTGTCTTGTTTATGGTTTTCTTTGCTGTACAAAAGCTTTTAAATTTCATTAGGTCCCATTTGTTTACTTTTGTTTTTATTTCCATTTCTCTAGGAGGTGGGTCTAAACGGATCTTGCTGTGATTTATGTCATAGAGCGTTCTACCTATGTTTTCCTCTAAGAGAAAAACTTACTTTTATCTTTGTTAAGACGGACATTTAAAAATTTTCATAATGAGGGACAAAAGTTACAGAAGGCTTTTGAAATCTGTGCTGAAGTGTCATTTCCAGTTTTGCTTTCATAATACATTTATATATTATATAATCACAAATATGTATGATATATATGAGTTTTAATACTTTTTATTCTATTGAGTGACTTAAAAATATTTTTATACCTTTATTACTTAATATATTGATGTTTTGTGATATCATAAAAAAATATTCCAATGTAGTATTTTAGATTTATAGTTTAATTCCAAATAAATTATACATACATCCATGGAATATATATGTTTATAAATATAGACTATGTATATATAATTGGAATATATTCATACGTGCATATTTGTGTATAGAGAATCATGTGTATGTATATATATAAAATCACTTTCTTCTTCTGTTATATATATAAAATCACTTTCTTCTTCTGTTATTAGGCATTAGTTTGATTTAAATATATTTATTATTAAGAGTAATGTTATATAAACAGAGTGATGTGACTTTATATTCTTCTTCTTCAATATACAGTTTCTTTTCACTTATTCAAGTACATAATACTTTTCAGATAATCATCTGAATTTTTACTTCATAAAGGATGCATTCTACCTTAATTGATTCTTAAGCAACCAAAAATCCTTGAACACTTTCTGAGTAAGTAATCTATCTATCCCATTATCATCTCAAAAGAAACCAGTAATACTTCTCCCACATATTCTATTATTGTCAGTTTTTATTAATCATACTCTAGACCATTTGGAAATTATCATTTATCTGTTATTTTAAAATTAAATTCATTGCATTCTTTTTCTCAGCTTTTTATCAAGTTGATACAGAGCTCAGCTATGTGCCTCTCTAGTTTCTGCTAGAAAGTATAAGAGGATGACAGCAAGAAGAGTTGGTTTATTTATTGCAGGATCTTTAGGAGAGCATATTATGAAAGGCAGAAAACACAGCAACCAGAACTCTGGTTTCTAAGCCAAACTCTGTCAGATGGAAAGCCCTTGTACACAGCAAGAGATGTATCTGATGAATCAGCAGCTGAGCTGAAATGAGGCTTGAATAGACCAACTACTTGAGGTAACTGTTTATTAGCCCTCCCTGTTAAGAAATGATAGTATGGGACATCTAGCTGTCGAGAAGTCTCTAGACCACTTCAGAAACTCCCTTCCCATATTCAGTGACTCATCCTAAATATAGGCTTGCCTTCTATCTAGTTGAGATGAGAAAAGAAAAGGAGGTTCTTATAGCTTTGACTTCAGTAGGTTATAAAAAAGGATATCAATAGGTTATCCTAGTAGAAGTCTCCAGTTCCCTGAAAATCTATAAGAAATAACATTTAAATTCATTGAATTTATCTACCCCATATAGAACATTGAGTTTAATGAGCCATTAGTCTTGTTTTGGAAATAAAGGAATATCTCTCCCTTACAAAGCTTTTGTAGAAAACTGTTTTCCTATGTGTCCACATATTATGAAAATCCAGATCTGAGATTCAAATAGAAGTGTTTCTTCCCTGGATACCCAGAGACTCACCGCCTTTTACAGTGTAACTCTGAAAGTTTCTGCTTCCTTCCTGAAGGCAGCACTCTTGTCTGAGCAGAACACATGTTGGCAACTGACGGACACCTTAAAGACTCCCTTGACATATTTGACAGGAAAATCATACCAGCCCTTTGGTAGAGAGAAGGGGAAAGTCATTCTACCAAGAGAATGACAGCTATTTTGATCAAGGGGTTTGGTGTTTGATCTCTGCATGTATCTGCTTGGATCTGAAGAGGAGAAAGTGTATGATGAGAATGTTGGGAAAGCAAAGGTCCCAGGATTGTAGACAGACTTCTTCAGATATTAGTAAACTAATTTTTACTGAAAATTAGAATAGTGTAATCATAAAGAAATAAATCCCCAGGCAAGAAACATGTCTCTTTCCAAGATTTTTGTGTTCAGCTGAGCCACAATTAACTCTGAGGTGTCCCATATTGAGTAGTGAGGGTCTTTTCCTCTTAGAGTTAGTTATACTGATAGTTTATTTAAATTTTTAATCTAATTGTGGGTTATAGAATTTGGGGAGAATGGGTAGTCTTCCATACTAGGGAAAATATTTTGCAATATCCCCAAAGAGCAGATATATCACCAAACTTAACTGAGGAACTTGGAAATGTAGAATAATATCTAAGCAAACATGAGATCCAACACAAGACAGAAAAACTGCCTTTATCTGCCAAGGAAATTAGGTGAGGTCATCTTAAATCCTTGACAGAAAGATGTTCTTGTGGGTAAAGCTAGAGAAAAAGCCTATTCACAAAAAAAGGCCATGGCATGCAGTATTATTTAGCTCTCCTTGTCTGGTGGAATATTTGAATTTATCATGTTGAATTTTCCCTTATCTAATATGAACAATTATAATAAAATTTCCAAGGAGGAGCTCTGAGTCCAAATATCATTGTTTAATAAGTCTTTGTCCAATAACAAGTAAATTATCACTGTATTTAATGTTATATCAGTTTGAGTTTTAAAAAGCAATCTGAGGGCTTCCCTGGTGGCGCAGTGGTTGAGAGTCCACCTGCTGATGCGGGGGACGCGGGTTCGTGCCCCGATCTGGGGGAATCCCGCGTGCCGCGGGGCGGCTGGGCCCGTGAGCCATGGCGGCTGGGCCTGTGCATCCGGAGCCTGTGCTCCGTGGCGGGAGAGGCCACGGCAGTGAGAGGCCTGCTTACTGCAAAAAAAAAAGCAATCTGAAAGTTCCTTTAATTGAAGAAGTATATGCAGATCCATTTCTTCCAGTCTCACTGTGGAAAACAAAATCTAGAAGCATATTGTACAAGATTCAGAATTTGCATAATTTTCATTAGCAAGTAGTTTGCAAGTTTCCAAGAAGGAAGGGGGATGTATTTTCAGTGTGTCCTCCACAGAGAGTTTCATCAAGAAAATAAGTAGTTGATTTAATTTTTAATGTATTCAATTTTTAATTTTATAAAATATAAATTTATTTATTTATTTAGTTTTGGCTGTGTTGGGTCATTGCTGCACGCGGGCTTTCTGTAGTTGCAGTGAGTGGGGGCTACTCTTTGTTGCAGTGCACAGGCTTCTCATTGCAGTGGCTTCTCTTGTTGCGGAGCGCGGACTCTAGGCGCCCGGGCTTCAGTAGTTGCAGCACGCGGGCTCAGTAGTTGCAGCACATGGGCCGTAGAGGCATGGGCTTCAGTAGTTGTGGTGCATGGGCTCAGTAGTTGTGGCGTGTGGGCTCTAGGGTGCGTGGGCTTAAGTAGTTATGGTGCACGGGCTCAGTAGTTGTGGCTCGTGGGCTCTAGAGTGCCGGCTCAGTAGTTGTGGTGCACGGGCTTAGTTGCTTTGTGGCACGTGGGATCTTCCTGGACCAGGGCTCAAACCCGTGTCCCCTGCACTGGCAAGTGGATTCCTTTTTTTTTTTAATTTAATTTACTTTATACAGCAGGTTCTTATTGGTTATCTATTTTATACAAATTAGTGTATATATGTCAATCCCACTCTCCCAATTCATCCCACCCCCCCCCACCCCCCACTTTCCCCCCTTGGTGTCCATACGTTTGTTCTCTACATCTGTGTCTCTATTTGGCAGGCAGATTCTTAACCACTGCATCACCAGGGAAGTCCTTGATGTTTAATTTTTAATGGTATTTTCAAATTTGATGTTAAAAGTTTAGAAGTGTTACTTAAAAAAAATTGAAATATAGTTGATGTATAATATTATGTTACAGGTGTACAATAGAGTGATTCACAATTTTTAAAGGTTACACTCCATTTATAGTTATTATAAAATATTTGCTATATTCCCTGTTTTGTACAATATATCCCTGTAGCTTATTTTATACCTAATAGCTTGTACCTCTTAATCCCTTACCCCTGTATTGCGCCTCCCCACTTCCCTCTCCCCCCTGGAAACCACTAGTTTGTTCTCTGTATCTCTGAGAGTCTTCTTTTTTGTTATATTCACTAATTTGTTGTATTTTTTAGATTCCACATATGTGATACCATACAGTATTTGTCTTTCTCTGTCTGACTTATTTCACTTAGTGTAATGCCCTCCAAGTCCATCCATGTTGCTGCAAATGGCAAAATGTTATTCTTTTTTATGGCTGAGTAGTATTCCATTGTGTGTATGTGTGTGTGTGTGTGCGTGTGTGTATATCTCTTTATATATCACATCTTCTTTATCCATTCATCTGTTAATGGACATAAAATTGTTACTTTTATTTATTAAAAAATTTTTATTATTATTTTTCAGTGTTGTGCTGAAAACCTGATTGTTGGTTGAATAATGAATGGGGAATGGGGACAAAAGAGGACATGGAGATAAGACTCTTTCAAGAGATTTGGCTGAGTGGAGAACAGGTGGACAAAAAAGCAAGCCCTTTTTTTTTTTTGAATTTTTGAATTTAATTTATTTTTTATACAAAATTGTTACTTTTAATATGATGTCTTCAAATGGCGATGACATTGGGTAGAGAATAGACTTAGCATAGGAAACATTTATTAATCAATTACTATTTTAATAATAATAAGATGAATAGCATTGAGGTCATCCACTGGAGTGAAAAAAGTTAACTTATTAATAAAAAATAAACAAATGGGGCTTTCCTGGTGGCGCAGTGGTTGAGAGTCCGCCTGCCGATGCAGGGGACACGAGTTTGTGCACTGGTCCGGGGAGACCCCACATGCCGTGGAGCGACTAGGCCTGTGAGCCATGGCCGCTGAGCCTGCGCGTCCGGAGCCTGTGCTCCGCAACGGGAGAGGCCACAACAGTGAGGCCCATATACCGCCAAAAAAAAAGGAAACTTGTTTGGCAAACAATATGATTTGAGTTGGAAGACTATTTTCTTATGTTAGAAATCAATAAACTAGTTCTGTCCAGTAGAACTTTCTACAATGATGGAAATATTCTATAATACAGTGGCTACTGAATACTTAAAATGAGAATAGTATGACTGAAGAAGTGAATTTTATTTTTCACTTTTAATTAATATAAATTTGAATTTAAATAGCCACATATGGCTGCCATATTAGAGAACACAGCTATGGACGGTGAAAATTAAGACACTAAAAGAAGGTTGGATCATTAGATGTTTAGAAGATTATTTACAAATTGCCATTAGAAAATGCCAGAGTGCATTAATGAGAGTACAAATAAGGCTGAGAAATGATGACATTCTTTTTTTCTTTTTAAAACATCTTAGCATAGAATCTGTATGGTATTTCATGATTATCAAATCTCAGACCATCAACCAAGAAACATGCTATACAAACATTTTATTTTTATTTTAAATTAATTAATTAATTTAAAATTTTGGACAGTCATAGAAATGGTATCAGTGTCTCGCCCAATGTCCCCTTTCCAATTCTGGCTTATTCTTTTTGGACCATGTTAATGTCAGAATCTTTCTCTTTTTGTTCTTTGAACCCTCAGAGTCTGACAGAAGGTCTATCACGTAGGGGCTGGAATTTATATATACCAGATTTATATATACTGAATAGTTGAAAGTGTGTTAGTTGTCTGTGTGTTGCCCAGTCTATGGTTCTTCAAGGCAAGCCCCTCAACATCTGTCTCTAGCACAGTGAATGGTACAGAGCAGGTAGCAGTAAATGCTTGTGAACTGACTGCTAGACTTTGTACCTGTTTATTCCTTTAATTCTTATCTAGAAAAGCTAAATGGAAATTATATGTATGATACGAATATGAATATATATAAAAATGCTTTCACTTTTGTGTGAGCCAGAAAAGTTCAGTTGGAATCTCTCCCCTCTGTTGACTTCCCGGCTTAGTCTTCTGCATGTTAAATGCTAAATTTATTGCTAAGAGCTATGAGTCTTATGCGCTTGGAAGAAAAGTGGATTTTCTGGAATGAATACATAAAGTCTAAGGAAATGCATACCTTTAAAAATGTGACTTGCAAGTTGCCTCCAGTTAGAAGGAAAAGCAGCCTTGCCCATCATTGAATTGACCCTTTATAGTGAAGCAGCATCTGCTTGGTCATCTTTTCCTTAGTCCTTGGCATACCTCTCACTAGAAAGGGCTTTCTCTTCTTTTCTTATTATATTTTTTGAGGTGGTGGCATGGACCGGCAGAACTCTCAGAACTTGCTGGCTTTAGCCTTGTAGAAATGAGCAGCGAGGGTGGCCCAGTACACTGAGATGTGCCAACGGAATGTTGTGTCAGGGCTCTAGTTATGTGGGGGATCCTCACCTTGTGTGTCACGCAAAATTCCCTCATGCCCTCTTGGGGCTCTTGGGGGGCATTCTACTCTAGAATCTCTGAAATAACAGGAAGACCTTCTTGTGAAAGGAAGGGAGGACAGTGACTGTTGAGCGGCTGCTCAGCTTCCTTGCGGGTTGCACTCATTTTAACCAAGTTGAACTTTGGTTGGTTTTTTCATAAGTAATTCTTTGAAGAATTTGAGAGCTATGGTTCTTCTGTGTGCTGAATGCAATCCAGAGTGGTTTGATTTAAAGAGAATGTCAGGGACTTCCCTGGTGGTGCAGTGGTTAAGAATCCGCCTGCCAATGCAGGAGACACGGGTTCGAGCCCTGGTCCAGGAAGATCCCACATGCCGCGGAGCAGCTAAGCCCGTGCACCACAACTACTGAGCCTGTGCTCTAGAGCACACGAGCCACGACTATAGAGCTTGTGTGCCACAACTACTGAAGCCTGCATGCCTAGAGCCCGTGCTCCACAAGAGAAGCCACCACAGTGAGAAGCCCGCGCACTGCAACGAAGAGTAGCCCTGCTTGCTGCAACTAGAGAAAGCCTGCGCACAGCAATGAAGACCCAATGCAACCAAAAATAAATAAATACATTTATTAAAAAAATAAAGAGAATATCAATGGTTGGTCATTTCCTAAGAATCAAAGGTGCTTTATCCCTGTGCTTTATGTGTTTTGGTGGCCATAGAAAGCATAGGTTGTTCTAGAATCACTTGCCCTGAGAGAAGCCAGCTGCTGTACTAGGAGGACACTCAAGCAGAGTACAGGAGGTGAGGTACTAGACTTCCTGCAAACAGCAGTAGCACTTACCATCCATGTTAGCGAGTCACCTTGGAATTGGTTCTCCAGCCCCATTTAAGCCTTCATATTATTGTAGTCCTGGCCAACAAGTCATCTGCAACCTTATGAGGGACCCTGTGTCAGAAATACCCATTCAGGTTGTTCTGAATACCTTACCCACTAAAATTGTAGATTTTCCACTTCTTGTCATGTTGAAGTAAGCGGTACTAGATTTGTCCTCTTGCTGTAAAGAATTTAAAAACTGGAAAAACGTATGAAATAACAGTTTTCGTAAATTGGGCAATAGGCAGTGAAGGACTGTAATCCAGGGAAATGGAAAATAAATGATGTGAACACTACAGTTGCTCTGGCTACAATCACCTGGAAATCCTTAGTGGACCATGGCATAGGAAAGGCTAACCCAGGCAGAGTTCAGCATTCTCACTGAGTTGAGAAGACAGAGATTAGAGTTTTGGGAGAATGAAGTGGGTGGAATTTGCAGGGCAGAGTACTAGAGAAGAGGGAATCCTATAGAAAATGGTTCCAGAAATCAGAAGAGGAGTCCTCTTGAATCTGTTGCTGAGTACTATGCAGGATGAATATGTATATGTAGGATGAAACTCCATGAGGCAACACAAAGAACAACTTTAGAACTCACGCAGTGCTGGGAGACAAGTTCCATCCAGCCAGAGTAGAGAAATCTCTTTGAAACCTGGGTGATTATTCAATAGAGATGGCTGAAAGATTAGGCCTTAATAGTGAGGCTAACTTAGTCCTAGAATAAAGGCTAATTCAGCCCTAATAAAGCTTAAAAATAAACTGATCTGAAAGTTACTCAACAGCTTGCCCAAATTTCAACGCTCAATCTGACACTCAACAACATATCACTTAAAATCTAATAAAACATTATGAAACATGCAAAGAAATGTATACATATTAAAATCAATATATGATCATATTATCCATAATAAAATGTACAGTTATATATATTTTATATGGATGTGTATATAAACATATATACATACATGTATATGTGTGTATATATATTTTATATATAAAACATTATGGTTAACTAAGAGAAAATCAGGCAATAGATATGTACTTAGAAATAGCACAGGTGATGAAATTAGCTCAAGGGCTTTAAAACAGTTATTTTATTTATTTATTTATTTATTATTTTTGAGTGTGTTGGGTCTTCGTTTCTGTGTGAGGGCTTTCTCTAGTTGCAGCAAATGGGGGCCACTCTTCATCGCGGTGCACGGGCCTCTCACTGTCGCGGCCTCTCTTGTTGCGGAACACAGGCTCCAGACTCACAGGCTCAGTAGTTGTGGCTCACGGGTCTAGTTGCTCCGTGGCATGTGGGATCTTCCCAGACCAGGGCTCGAACCCATGTCCCCTGCATCGGCAGGCAGATTCTCGACCACTGCACCACCAGGGAAGCCCTAAAACAGTTATTTTAAATCATTATGTTTAAAATCTTCCCTTTAGACATAATTAGGAAAGGAATGGAAGATATAAAAATAAACCATGAACTGATGAACATAAAAAGACAGTATACAAAATGAAAATTTTACTGGATGGAACCAAGAGCAGCCATTGAAAAGGGAAAGATCAGTGAACCTGAAGATGTACAAAAAGAAATTGTATAAAATGAAGCACAGAGAAAAGTAAACACATAAGAAAAGAACAGTGATTGGTCTTAGTGATTTGTGGGACAATATCAAATGTTCTAAATTACATTTAATTGCTGTTGTGGAAAATATGGAATCAGAAAAATTTCTAAACAAACAATGACAGAAAAATTTCCAAAATTAATGAACTCTATAAACCCACAGATCTAAAAGTTTTCAATGAACCCAGCCAAGCTAGGTAAATACAGAAAAAGAAAACAAACGGAGCCACATCATAATAAAATTTCTGGAAACCAGTGCTTAAAAAAATGTCTTAAAAGCAATCAGAAATAAAAGATACATCACATATTGGGCAGAGAAGATAAGAATAATTTCAGATGTCTACTCAATAACTATATAAGTCAAAGGACAATGGAATTGTTAACTTAGAATGTTAAGTTGGCCAAAAGTAAAAAATGAAGGCAAAATCCTTTTTAAAGACAAATATGTATAGGATTTGTCACCAGCAGACCTGTACTACAAGGAATATTAAAGGAAGTTCTTCAAGTATAATAGAAACAAGAGCAGACGGAGAACTGTATCCACACAAAGATGCCAAAAAAAAATGAGTGAAATTGACGCACAAAATGATGGTGATTCCTCACTAACAGTGACAGAAGCGGAAACTAAAACAACTGATTCTACTTTTATCAGTGAAGTATTGTGATATACATTTACTCTAATTGAGTAAAGCACAAAATAGGTACCCACGAAAACGAAACAACAACAAAAAGAGTAAGCATGCACTCACTGAATTCAGACAGCATGAGGAGAGTGAAAAGTGACTGGAGGGCTTCCCTGGTGGCGCAGTGGTTGAGAGTCTGCCTGCCGATGCAGGGGACACGGGTTCGTGCCCTGGTCCGGGAGGATCCCACATGCCGCGGAGCGGCTGGGCCCGTGAGCCATAGCCGCTGAGCCTGCGCGTCCGGAGCCTGTGCTCCGCAACGGGAGAGGCCACAGCAGTGAGAGGCCCGCGTACCACAAAAAAAAAAAAAAAAAAAAAAAAATGACTGGAGAGAGAGCCTACCTACAGGACACTCCTTCTGCCAGTTCAGTCTACTCATCTACTCAAAGTATTTGCTGAAAAATGACAAAGCTTGGAAAGTTTCAGAAATAAATGGGATATCTGAGTTTTTACTCCCCCCCGAGATGAGACATTTTCAGGAGAATTCAGTTGCTACTATGCTCTCTCTACAGGGTATGTGGTATGCGGTATCTATGTATGCTTTGACTTTTTCTTACTCCTTTGGTTCAATATCTCTTTTAATTTTTTATTTAAAAAATTTAAAATTGAGATATACTTGACATATAACATTGTGTAAGTTTGAGTACCACGTGTTGATTTGATACATTTATGTATAGCAATGTGATCACTACCACAACATTAGCTAACATCCCTATCACATCACATAATTACCATTTCTTTTTTTGTGGTGAGAACAATTGAGATCTAGTCTCTCAGAAACTATGAAGTTTATGATACAGTATAGTTGACTCTAATCTCCATGCTGTGCATTAAATCTCCAGGATTTATTCATCTACTAGTTGCAAGTTTGTACCCTCAAACAACTCTCCCCAATCCCCCCCACCCCCTAACCCCCACAACCCAGCTGCTGGAAACGACCATCTTACTCTCTGTTTTTAACAAGGTCGGCTTTTTAAAATTCCACATCTAAGTGATATCATACAGTGTTTATCTTTTTCTGTCTGACTTACGCATAATGCCCTCACATTCCATCCATGTTGTCAAAAATGGCAGGAAATCTTGCTTGTGTAAACTGTGTCCATCAAGCTCCTTCTGTGATTGGTTTTCACACTGTGTCTTGCTGTTGTTTGTAAGTATTTCCCCTGTCCTGTCTGGACAGGATACGTCCATGTTGTCCAAGAGCCCTTCAGAGCTCTTTAATTAATTAACAAGATTCATAAATCTTTTCAGAGTTGCCTAGCAACATAGCACTCACTCAGCTCTCCACTGACCTGGGCAAGAGGTGGCAAGGGCAGGAAGGAGCTAGCCCACATACAAGGTCCTTTCCCTCTTGATCAGCACCGCTTATTAAGGGCAACTAATTTTTTTTAATATAAATTCATTTATTTTATTTTTATTTATTTTTGGCTGTGCTGGGTCTTCATTGCTGCGCGCGAGCTTTCTCTAGTTGCAGCGAGCTGGGGCTACACTTTGTTGCAGTGCACAGGCTTCTTATTGTGGTGGCTTCTCTTGTTAAGGACCACGGGCTCTAGGTGCGTGGGTTTCAGTAGCTGCAGCATGTGGGCTCAGTAGTTGTGGCTCCCGGGCTCTAGAGTGCTGGCTCAGTAGTTGTGGCACACGGGCTTAGTTGCTCAGCGGCATGTGGGATCTTCCCAGACCGGGGCCCAAACCCGTGTCCCCTGCGGTGGCAGGCGGATTCTTAACCACTGTGACACCAGGGAAGCCCTAAGAGCAACTAATTTTCGAGGAAAGATGAATATGAATTAGGAATACTGGCTTAACTATCTCTCTAGGAAGAGAAAATCCATTTTGATAAGAAGCCTGTATTTATAAATACTAAATTGAAATATTTGGTGGTAGTTCTAGATGTGATATTTTCCTGGTGATTTCTAAAGACCACAACAGGTATTTAATAAGCTTCAATCATTCCAGACACTTTCCCACAAGCTACGTGGAGAATATGAATCAGGCGAGTCTGCTGGGCACAGCTCTTGTTCTGGGGGTGAGCTTCAGAATGAGATTATTATTGCAAACAGAGAGGAAGGAGTGGAAAAGAGCTGCAACTGGAAATGATAGTTTCTTGAATAGGCTAATCCAAGGTGCATGATGTCGCACATATGCAGTCAAGCGTTAAATGTTTAGATTTCCCTACTGTGTAAACACGAAGGAAAATCTCTTTATGTGGTAGCAACGATGATGCCGTGATGTCTCGTTTTGTGACATAACAAACCCACTGGGCTGACACACTCATGGCTTCAAGCACTCCTCCTCTGTTTGCAGGCGCCTCTCAGCTCCCAGCTCAGAGCTTACCGTTGATCAGAGAACGGCAGCACAAGGCCCCTGGGTGGTAGCTCCTTGTCCAGCCACTAACTAATGATGTCCAAAACCAACCTTGTTACCTCTTCCCCCAGTGCGGCGGCTCCTGTTTCCGGTCACAGGGGTCACAGAAGTCTCCTTTGATCTCTCTGTTTCCTCTTGCCCCACCTCCTGCCTTTTGTTTTACAATGTGCCTTACCCAAGGAACGCTTCCCATTCCTACTTCTATCCCCCAAGGCATAAGTAGTGTCCTTACACTTGGATTATTACAGCCACGCACACCACTGGTGTGTGTTTGTGTGTGTTTGAGGTGTCTCCATCTAGGCTCTTGTGGGTAGACTCTGAAATGCCCTTTGCTTTTCCTACCTAGCTTAGGCGTAGGTAGGAAGTGCTAGGCACAGCAGATATACAATACCATGAATTAAATAAACTGCCATGGAAATATGAAGACCTGCTCAAAGCATCTCAGAATATTTAAGTAAAAAAATTATATGAGAGAGAGAATTGCTGTTAATACAGATCTTAGAAAAGGTGCTCTTTGCCTAGTTTGGTCCACCCTGGGTACCCGTATCTCACTTTATCATAGATAACATCCACTGTCTATTTTAAAAAGCATGGAGGATGTTTTTAATGCAAGATTTTATGATGATGTTGAAATAATTTCTTTAGAGTTTGTGAACCTTCTTACAATACTAATCATAGTAATAATTATCATGTGTAGAGAATTTATTCTGAATCTACTTATACTTAAAGTTAACTTGATGAATGATTAAAAAAATTTGTCGGGACTCCCTGGTGGTCCAGTGGTTAAGGCTCCGCGCTCCCAATGCAGGGGGCCCGGGTTCAATCCCTGCTCAGGGAGCTAGACCCCACATGCATGCCACAACTAAGAGTTCCAATGCTGCAACTAAAGATCCCGCATGCTGCAACTAAAAGCTCCCAAATGCCTCAGCGAAGATCCCGCGCGCCACAACTAAGACCCGGCGCAGCCAAATAAATAAATATTTAAAAAAAATTTGTTTATACCAATGTCTTTGCTGATCTATAATATGCATCACAAAATGCTGATCCTTTACTTGTTAGCTCAGGAAACGTTTCAGTTTGGCTTGGCCCTGCTTCTGTCTTCCTCTTCTAAAGACTCTTTTCTTGCATTAAGAGGCAGAAAGCGTAGCTTACTGGTGGATTCAGATGGAGAACGTATCCTACATTGTGCTGCTTTGCTACTCTCCCTGTGACTCTACTAGCTGAAGGATGCTGCTTTTTTGTATCACGTTATAGCCACAACTATGCACAACACATTTATTGGTGGAGAAATTTTACTTAACATTTATGGAGAATTATTTAAAGCAATCACAGCCTTAGATTAGTTGATTCACTGTAATACTGTTCACAGTATTTTGTAATGACTATCAGTGATGTGGTGTGGCTTTGAGAAGTGTGTTTAGAGTTCTGTCCAAGTTCCAGCTTGAGATGTAGGGGTGAAGGATCAAGGTTTAGAGGAGTCAGAATTGCTACTTTTTATTTTTTGTTTTTAGGAAGGCAGATTTGGATACCTGTGTCTCTGAGTCCTCCCCAGTAAAGGTTTTCCGTGACAGCATCTCTGTTCATTTCATTTTCTTTAAGGAGGAAGGTGGAGGAGTCACAGAGTCTCAATTCCTTAAAATTGAGGACAACATAAAACATAAGGAATGGAAATATTTTCTCAGAGGTGGAGAGAATATCTTTGAAGAGTGAGGGAGTGCTGTTCTGACTCAATGTGTACCGGGAGACATTTTCTCCTACCCAACTTGCCACAAAATTCTCCTTATCACTTAACTGTTAACCGTTTATCAGCTGATGGTGGGATTGTAAGTCTAAACCTATTTTATACTCCTGCAAGCTATGCAAAGCATTGCACAAGTACAGGTGGTCATTTTTAAAAGAAAAAGGAGTTAATAGAATTCTTGACTCCCATTAACATATTTTATACATTTATTTATTTATTTTTGGCTGCATTGGGTCTTCATTGCCGTGCGCAGGCTTTCTCTAGTTGCGGCGAGCGGGGGCTACTCTTCGTTGTGGTGCGCAGGCTTCTCCTTGCAGTGGCTTCTCTTGTTGTGGAGCACGGGCTCTAGGTGCACAGGCTTCAGTAGTTGTGGTGCACGGGCTTAGTTGCTCTGTGGCATGTGGGATCTTCCCGGACCAGGAAATGTCCCTGCATATGTGCCCTGCATAACCACTGCGCCACCAGGGAAGCCTCCATTAACATATTTTAATGTTCTACCTTTGGTCAATAGGTTTTCCTTAAGGTTGACTCAAATTCTTCTTGCTGGAATAGAAAACAATTGTCACTGGTCATAGATTAGAGACGTGCCAACCAGCATATATATCTGTGACTATATATATGATGTATACATTTTAGGCTGATTAATCCTCCTTTTTTCAGCCCTCCATTGCCACTTCAGAAACGCGTGTTAATCTTTCTTATAAATAACATCTTGCGCTTAACACCATGTCTTTCTTTAAGTTATCCGCATATCACACCCGTTGTTAGGCTGTGAATTGGAAGAGAGTCTGAGTCATGAAGTCATTCTGAGCTTGCGTTTCTCAGAACTCCCCAGGTTTTTCCATTCTTTGTGTCTAAAGCCATTTCCCCATCTCTTACGTTATATTTGTACAGCTTTTTTTCTTCCTAAAGAGATTACATCCACATCTGTTTCTATTAAACACCATTCTGCTTATCTTTCCTTTTCTCCAAATTGTCAAGGGCGCTTCTTTCTTCTTAATTCTGTGTCCTAGCCCCAGCTCTGTGGAGATTTATCTAATACCTGCACTGAGGAAATATCTTATTAAAATGTAAATAGATTGTCAACATCCCAAACACATTCGAATCATCCAAATTTGGCTATTTATTTGTTGGGTTCATGTTTCTATTTCTTAAAAAAAGTATTTAAAAATAAATAACAACTTTAATTAAATGTGGTTATTACATGGTAGGGGGCGGGCAAGACATTTGGAAGTTAATGTATAATTGTTATTATGGAATAGTTATCTGAAAATAAGATTAAAAATTTATATTCCTTTCCTTACATTTTAAGGAAAAGAGCCTTTCGTATTTGTTTGAGAATAAAAATGTTTTAAATTTTCACACCTGAGCATTTTGTCCTTTTTCATTGCTTTAAAGGACTCTGGATCCGGTTTTGACACATGCAGAATAGAAGTGTGTCTTCTCTCCCGACTCCACTCTTGTGATGCATGTCTTCTATTAATAGCGATGAAATTCTGGAAGTGAGAACTTGAGACTTGGCTCAAATTGCTTCAGAAATATGGCTGGTGAAACTCCAGTATTTAGTTTATATGACAATTTTCAAGGCAGCACAAAATTAATCAAGTGATATGACTCAAAACACTGTGAGTGTTAATTAATGGATGGTCTACAAAAATAATTTGGAGATAAAAAGGCTATACAATGGAAAAGTATTAGTATAGTGATGACTGCTCTACTAATAAAAGTCATATAGAAACTATTTTTATAGCCATCTTTTGCTCTTTCCAGTGCTTTCATTCTCCTTATCTAAGAGTTCATGTCATACTGTACTTGAATCTCCAGTTATCCAGGACTTGGCTTCCTCTGCTTTTGGAACCTGTGCAGAAGATGAGTAGTGACTCTAGAAGGGGCTGGTTGGAACCAGGGCTGAGGATGAGGACGCTGGCAAGCTGCCACTCAAGAGAAGATGCACGGAGTCTTGCAGATTAGAAACAGACTACAGCAGGAGGCAAAAATGTGAAATAATTTACATATATATGTGTGTGCGCATGCACACAGTCACACAGACAGACACACACACATACAAAACCAGTGAATAAAGCAGAGTATTCTCTGAAGAAAACGAGAAATAGAACATCCCAGAAGTCAACAAAGACACAATTTGTTCACTCATTTGCTCTCTCATTCCTTCATTCTTTCAATATTTATGTAACCCCTACTCAACGCTCTGCACTGAAGAAGACATTATGGGAACAAAATGACCAAATATCTTTAAGACACTAGAATTAAATGGAGGTACTAATTCCATATGTATAAGATTAAATCATAATAAAAAGAAGCCAAGGGTTTAATGTCTTTAAAATGCTGCAGGACACTACTGGGTCCATGGAAAAAGCTCACTCATTTCTGAAGGAGTTTTTCTTTGTGGATTAGCTTGTCTATAAAATGAAAAAAGGCAAACACACAAAGTGAGACCGTGGGTGATTGTTCCTCTTAGGACCACATCTAGTAACATTCCCAGAATTGAATCTCCTGGGATCAATCCCTAGAGACATAGGCGAAGGCAGTGAAATAATGGAGTAATTTGTATATTAACTTCTTTCCAGCTACCAGAGAAATGCAGCAAACCAGTTTGTGTTTGATATGTAAAATACATGATTGAGAATAGTAAAAGGGAAATGAAGCATTACATGGATTTCACTAGCTCCCAGAAAATGAACTTCTCAGTTCCTGTTTACCTGCTGTATCCGTTTGTTTCTCCAAACTTGCTGCATCTCTGTAGATTGTTTAAAAGGTGAGCGGCCATGACCCCGATATGACAAAGAGATACACAAGGATGTGGATGCCAGCAGTGCATGAATGCACATAGCAGGAAAATATTTAAGCTTTAAAGGTGGAAACACCAAGACAGTGTATTAGAGTAAAATGTTTCCACTAGTTCAACTGAGGGAGAGTTTGACAGCTTTTTTTCTCAGACTAATGAGAGGAAGGATGTTTTCTTTATGTGGATGGGGCGGTTATAAATGAATATAATGTCTCCCCAAAATGAGCATCATTTTGAGCATCGTGTATTCCATTCACACCAGGGGAACTGATTTATAATTACCTTGATGGAGCCTGGAATTGAGATAAATGGATGTTCACATCCCATTTTCTTCTTAGGACATGAGTACATTGGGCACATACCACCAACAACTACTGTACAGGGTACAAGTGAGGTTTGCTTATTTCAGCTTGCTTGTAATGGATGTGCATTTCTAGGCCACTGATTCCAGCACAGCAGTGTTCATGGCAAACAGTGTATAAAGGGGGATTTAAATACAGGACAGCCAACATAACTGGATAGACTCTGCCTTGGTCTGCTTGGGTGGGTAACTGTAAATGAAGCCTGGGCATCTCCAGGTAGCGTCCTGGCTAATGAAAACTACGCTTGTGTTTGGATTTACTGATATCCAGGTACATTAAGCCAAACATATACTGAACTGGCACACAGAAAAACACATCTCTTATGAACAGCAAGAGAAGGAGTGACTAAAATGTCTCCTTTAGTTCTGAATTCTGTTTCCAATTTTATTGTGAGGGAGTCTGTTAGCAAAAAGATAAGCTTTAAGATTGAGATCTTCCAAGTAACGTTAGTTACCTATCAGAGCGTATCATCTACGAGGTGCTGTTAGCGGTTTGACTGAGTTGTAGGAGCATATACTTTACGTATCTTTCTGGGTTGGTTACGTGCAGCCATGGTGGTATTTGGACTGTTGACACATGATTTGTAAGAGGATTTAGTTTTCATTAAACTGCAACATGAGTACTGAAATGGAAATCTAATCTTAAAACTAGTACAGGACAATTTGCAAAAACATCTTAAAACATGAGTGTGGGGAATCTTGAAACGTTAGGAAGAATGCTTTTCCTGGTATCAGGAAAAAACACTGCAGGAAAAGCAGGGTCATTAGTAGCTGATTTGCTGAGCCAAATCAAGCTTCGTCACATGTTTATGGTGATCCAAAGAGTGTTATTTGCTAAGGGTGCAAATCCTATCCTTGTATTGAACTCTGAAGCCAGTGCTGGAATATAAAATAGATATCTTATTCTTTAGTCCTGGAAGGAAAATTCGGTATTTTTAGGTATTATTGATTCTAGCCTCTATATTGAGTTTATAAAGAAATCAAGGACCTGAGAGTCTGCAGCCTGTTGTTGCAGGGTCACTCAGGGCAAGTTGATTCTTAAGGTATTTAGAAACCAGTTAGATACACACACATACACGTGTGCACACACACATGAATATATGCATATACATATATGTGTGTATACACATATGTGTGTATGTATGCACGTGTGTATGTTGTGTGTGTGTGTGTGTGTGTGTGTGTGTGTATGTAGTGCTTTGAATGAAGTAAAAAAGCCCTGGAGTTATGGCTTCAAAGGCAGTCTCTGTGCTTTAGCCCACAGACATTGTGCAATCTTGGGCAAGCTCGCTTGCCTCGGGATATCATCTAGTTGTGAGGAACCTGAACTCAGTCTCTGATATCTTCTCTGCTAACAGTTTAGGGCCACCGTACCTTGTCCATGGGCATCTTCCACATCCGTGTGTACACTCACTCCTTGGAGACCTCAAGGCTTTCCAACACCACACGTAAACTGACAATTCCCAACTTCTGCCCCAAATTCTAGGTCTTCTTGACGTTTCTACTTGGATGGCAAATAGACATCTTAACCTTTCGGTCAGAAACTGAATTCATCCTCCACAAACAAACAAACAAATATCTAGTCCCCCAAACCTGCTCTTTCAACAGGCTTCTCATTTTAGCATATGGAAATCCCATCCTTCCAGTTTCAGTGCTGTAAACCTTGCTGCCCTGCTTGTCTCCTCTCCCTCACAGCACACATGCAATCCATTAGCAACCCAATTAGCTCTATTTTTCCAACTACATCAAGAATCTGACCTCTTCTCAGTACCTCTTCCATTAACACCTCAGTGTGAGTACCCTCATCTGTTTCCAGAATTACTCCCACTGGCTCCTGATTTTTCTCCCTCCTTCCTGGCTTACCAGCCACCTAGTATCTATTCTGATCATAGCATACAGATGCGTTTAAAACACAGCTGGGTATGAGGGGCTGTTGCCTCTTCTGACTTTGCAAATCTTAGAACTTTTGGACTCTTTCTATTCCCTTTTTTTCCTTCTTACAAATGTAAATTCTTTTCTGAGCATTTAATCTCTTAAAGCACTTTGTGAAATGCATCCAATAATAACCAACTCATGCTCTTAACATTCTGTTTTCCAATTACTTTCTGTAGAGCTACAATATGATGAGGTACATGAATTGTCTCAAAAATTGTGAGACATGATTGTTTACCAAATAATTTGCTATTTCATAATATGGCTTGCCATCTTTCCAGTTTGTAATATAATTTTCCTTACTGCTTATTCTCTAAACCAAGGCTCTACTAAGATTTAGATTTTAAGGATTTTAGCTGTGACCCCTGAAGAACCAGATGAAAAGCTAAGCAACCCCCAAATTCCAATGGCCTAAAAGAGCAAGCATTTATTTTTCATTCACACAAACTCCCACTGCAAGTTTGGAACGCTCCAGAGCGACTGGCCTCCATGTCACGGCTCAGCCTGGCACCTTCACAAGCCCTGTAGGCAGCAAAAACTGTTGGAAAGATGAGCTTCAGAAATTAAGTTCTTCCACCAAGAAGTTACACAAACAAGCTCCCAAACCAAACCCAGACAGCTGGTTCTAATTTCTAAGGCTTGGAGAATAAGGTATCAGAGAATGCCTGCCTCAGAAATCAACTGTTTTCACTTTATTTTGATAATCACAAACGAGTGTAAAGCCGTATGAATTGACTTTTTATCTTCCTGCCTAATATCAAAGTGATTTTCTTGAAAAAAAAATTCTTTTTGCCTCATTTTTGGGTCTGAGACTCTAAAGACAGAATAGCCAGCATGCTATGAACAGGTAAGGTTTTCAGTAAAACTTCAATAATCCTCTTAGAGGGAAAATGTGCTAGGTTATTATGGTTTGAACTCTACTCCAAGGTAATTCATGCCGGTTGTTAGCAGAACCTAAAAGTAAGACTACTGTCTGCCCCTCACCCGAACCCCTAGGCTGTTACTGCTGCAGTATCTTTCTCCATTCTTACCTTTGTTTTGCTTTTTTGAAAGGAAACAGCATCTATTTTTAGCTGCCAACTACCTCACCTCTCTTATCTTCTTAATGTCCTGCTGTCCTTTTGTTATTCCAACAAAGACTAACTATGGTTTCTATAAGAACTTTAGTTACATTTGATACCATAAAGCAGCCATGTCCCTCTCAATGTATGTATTTATACATAGTTGATCTAGCATTACCTGCAAACAAGTTATTTTGCCGTTAGTGAAATGTTTAAATCCAGGTGTTAGTCAAGGGAACTCTCTTTGCCAGGAAAAGAGGAACTGGCCGGAGCGACCAACCCCTTTAAAAATCTCTGTATTCCCTTTGATTTTATTCCTACTTGTATTGGGTCGGCCCAAAAGTTCATTCAGGTTTTTCTGTATCTTACGGAAAAACCCGAACGAAATTTTGGGCCAACCCAATACATTTGTAGTACAGAGGAGGAAAAATCAACACAAATGAAAGTGACTTGGTTTTGGACTGGTTCTCAATTCTATTAAAATAATGGATTTCTCCTATATTTACATGTTATTTACGTGTAGTGGTACAGAGTTCACAAGTTGTTTCAGATTGGTAACATCGACAAAGCTGGAATTAAAAACTGTGTTATCTGGCTTTCTTTTGTGCTATTTCCCCAAGCAATTTCCTAGATAATACAAAGTGAAGAGCATTATCTTTTTTTATCATGATCTGGTATTTATTTTGTCTCATTAAATAAATAGCTGTATTTGAGGCTAAGTGGTGCCCTTGGTTCCCCGCATGTCTGTAGCTACTTGAGGTTCCTTTTGTGTCCCTGCCCATGGGGCATCGCACATGGATTCATCTGTGGACTCTTCAAATATACTCCCAACATTAAAGAGGAGGGATTCTTTGTACAAGTAACTCTTTATGAATTGGTAAATTTTCCATTATTCTCAATTGGTGGGAAATGCTTTAGCACCTTGGATAGTGAGTGTTCTTGTGGTTTCAGGATTTTACTCATCTGACTTCCTACTAAGTTCAAGCATCAACTGGTCTTTCTTACCTTTCTCTTTTGCTGATCATACTCGCAGATTTTTTGTTTTTTGCCTTTTCCAGACTGTTTATATATATATATATATATATTTTAAACTGGGAGAAAATAATGTTATCTTTTTTTTTACAGCAGGTTCTTATTATTCATCAGTCTTATACACATCAGTGTATACATGTCAATCCCAATCGCCCAATTCATCACACCACCACCCCCACACCCCCGCAGCTTTCCCCCCTTGGTGTCCATACATTTGTTCTCTATATCTGTGTCTCAATTTCTGCCCTGCAAACCGGTTCATCTGTACCATTTTTCTAGGTTCCACATATATGCGTTAATATACGATATTTGTTTTTCTCTTTCTGACTTACTTCACTCTGTATGACAGTCTCTAGGTGCATCCATGTCTCTACAAATGACTCAATTTCGTTCCTTTTTATGGCTGAATAATATTCCATCGTATATATGTACCACATCTTCTTTATCCATTCGCTGTCGATGGGCATTTAGGTTGATTCCATGTCCTGGCTATTGTAAATAGTGCTGCAATGAACATTGGGGTGCATGCATCTTTTTGAATTATGGTTTTCTCTGGGTATATGCCCAGTAGTGGGATTGCTGGACCATATGGTAATTCTAATTTTAGTTTTTTAATGAACCTCCATACTGTTCTCCATAGTGCTTGTATCAATTTACATTCCCACCAACAGTGCAAGAGGGTTCCTTTTTCACCACACACTTCCCAGCACTTATTCTTTCTAGATTTTTTGATAATGGCCATTCTGACTGGCGTGAGGTGGTAACCTCATTGTAGTTTTGATTTGCATTTCTCTAATAATTAGTGATGTTGAGCAGTTTTTCATGTGCTTCTTGGCCATCTGTATGTCTTCTTTGGAGATTTGTCTATTTAGGTCTTCTGCCCATTTTTGGATTGGGTTGTTTGTTTTTTTAATATTGAGCTGCATGAGCCGTTTATATATTTAGGAGATTAATCCTTTGTCCGTTGATTCACTTGCGAATATTTTCTCCCATTCTGAGGGCTGTCTTTTCGTCTTGTTTATGGTTTCCTTTGCTGTGCAAAAGCTTTTAAGTTTCATTAGGTTCCATCTGTTTATTTTTCTTTTTATTTCCATTACTCTAGGAGGTGGATCAAAAACGATCTTGCTGTGATTTATGTCAGAGAGTGTTCTTCCTATGTTTTCCTCTAGGAGTTTTACAATGTCCAGTCTTACATTTAGGTCTCTAATCCATTTTGAGTTTATTTTTGTGTGTGGTGTTAAGGAGTGTTCTAATTTCATTCTTTTACATGTAGCTGTCCAGTTTTCCCAGCACCACTTATTGAAGAGACTGTCTTTTCTCCATTGTATATCTTTGCCTCCTTTGTCATAGATTAGTTGACCATAGATGCATGGGTTTATATCTGGGCTTTCTATCTTGTTCCATTGATCTATGTTTCTGTTTTGGTGCCAGTACCATATTGTCTTGATTACTGTAGCTTTGTAGTATAGTCTGAAGTCAGGGAGTCTGATTCCTCCAGCTCCGTTTTTTTCCCTCAAGACTCCTTGGCTATTCGGGGTCTTTTGTGTCTCCATACAAATTTTAAGATTTTTTGTTCTAGTTCCATAAAAAATGCCATTGGTAATTTGATAGGGATTGCATTGAATCTGTAGATTGCTTTGGGTAGTATAGTCATTTTCACAATATTTATTTTTCCAATCCAAGAACATGGTATATCTCTCCATCTGTTGGTATCATCTTTAATTTCTTTCATCAGTGTCTTATAGTTTTCTGCATACAGGTCTTTTGTCTCCCTAGGTAGGTTTATTCCTAGATATTTTATTCTTTTTGTTGCAATGGTAAATGGGAGTGTTTCCTTAATTTCTCTTTCAGATATTTCATCATTAGTATATAGGAATGCAAGAGATTTCTGTGCAATAGTTTTGTGTCCTGCAACTTTACCTAATTCATTGTTTAGCTCTAGCAGTTTTCTGGTGGCATCTTTAGGATTCTTTATGTATAGTATCATGTCATCTGCATACAGTGACAGTTTTACTTCTTCTTTTCCAATTTGTATTCCTTTTATTTCTTTTTCTTCTCTGATTGCCAAGGCTAGAACTTCCAAAACTATGTTGAATAATAGTGGTGAGAGTGGACATCCTTGTCTTGTTCCTGATCTTAGAGGAAATGCTTTCAGTTTTTCACCATTGAGAATGATGTTTCCTGTGGGTTTGTTGTATATGGCCTTATTATGTTGAGGTAGGTTCCCTCTATGCCCACTTTCTGGAGAGTTTTTATCATAAATAGGTGTTGAATTTTGTCAAAAGCTTTTTCTGCATCTATTGAGATGGTCATGTGGTTTTTCTTCTTCAGTTTGTTAATATGGTGTATCACATTGATTGATTTGTGTATACTGAAGAATCCTTGCATTCCTGGGATAAATCCCACTTGATCATGGTGTATGATCCTTTTAAAGTGTTGTTGGATTCTGTTTGCTGGTATTTTGTTGAGGAGTTTTGCATCTATATTCATCAGTGATATTGGTCTGTAATTTTCTTTTTTTGTAGTATCTTTGTCTGGTTTTGGTATCAGGGTGATGGTGGCCTCATAGAATGAGTTTGGGAGTGTTCCTTCCTCCGCAATTTTTTGGAAGAGTTTGAGAAGGATGGGTGTTAGCTCTTCTCTAAATGTTTGATAGAAGTCGCCTGTGAAGCCATCTGGTCCTGGACTTTTGTTTGTTGGAAGATTTTTAATCACAGTTTCAATTTCATGATTTGTGATTGGTCTGTTCATATTTTCTATTTCTTCTTGGTTCAGTCTTGGAAGGTTATATCTTTGTAAGAAGTTGTCCATTTCTTCCAGGTTGTCCATTTTATTGGCATAGAGTTGCTTGTAGTAGTCGCTTAGAATGCTTTGTATTTCTGTGGTGTCTGTTGTAACTTCTCCTTTTTCATTTCTAATTTTATCAATTTGAGCCCTGTCCCTCTTTTTCTTGATGAGCCTTGGCTAATGGTTTATCAATTTTGTTTATATTCTCAAAGAACCAGCTTTTAGTTTTATTGATCTTTGCTATTGTTTTCTTTGTTTCTATGTCATTTATTTCTGCTCTGATCTTTATGATTTCTTTCCTTCTGCTAACTTTGGGTTTTGTTTGTTCTTCTTTCTCTAGTTCCTGTAGGTGTAAGATTAGATTATTTATTTGAGATTTTTCTTGTTTTTTGAGGTAGGCTTATATAGCTATAAACTTCCCTCTTAGAACTGCTTTTGCTGCATCCCATAGGTTTTGGATTGTCGTGTTTTCATTGTCATTTGTCTCTAGGTATTTCTTGATTTCCTCTTTGATTTCTTCAGTGAACTCTTGGTTATTTAGTAATGTAGTGTTTAGCCTCCATGTGTTTGTGTTTTTTACATTTTTTCCCCTATAATTCATTTCTAATCTCATAGTGTTGTGGTCAGAAAAGTTGCTTGATATGGTTTCAATTTTCTTAAATTTACTGAGGCTTGATTTATGACCCAAGATGTGATCTATCCTGGAGAATGTTCCGTGTACACTTGAGAAGGAAGGGTAATCTGCTGTTTATGGGTGAAATGTCCTATAAATATCAATTAAATCTATCTGGTCTGTTGTGTCATTTAAAGCTTCTGTTTTCTTATCTATTTTCATTTTGGATGATCTGTCCATTGGTGTAAGTGAGGTGTTAAAGTCCCCCACTATTATTGTGTTACTGTCAATTTCCTCTTTTACAGCTGTTAGCGTTGCCTTATGTATTGAGATGCTCCTATGTTGGGTGCATATATATTTATAATTGTTATATCTTCTTCTTGGATTGATCCCTTGATCATTATGTAGTGTCCTTCCTTGTCTCTTGTAACATTCTTTATTTTAAAGTCTATTTTATCTGATATGAGTATTGCTACTCCAGCTTTCTTTTGATTTCCATTTGCATGGAATATCTTTTTCCATCCCCTCACTTTCAGTCTGAATGTGTCCCTAGGTCTGAAGTGGGTCTCTTGTAGACAGTATATATATGGGTCTTGTGTTTGTATCCATTCAGCCAGTGTCTGTTTTTTGGTTGGAGCATTTAATCCATTCACGTTTAAGGTAATTATTGATATGTATGTTCCTATGACCATTTTCTTAATCGTTTTGGGTTTGTTTTTGTAGTTCCTTTTCTTCTCTTGTGTTTCCCACTTAGAGAAGTTCCTTTAGCATTTGTTGTAGAGCTGGTTTGGTGGTGCTGAATTCTCTTTGCTTTTGCTTGTCTCTAAAGCTTTTGATTTCCCTGTCGAATGTGAATGAGATCCTTGCTGGGTAGAGTAATCTTGGTTGTAGGTTCTTCCCTTTCATCACTTTAAGTATATCATGCCACTCCCTTCTGGCTTGTAAAGTTTCTGCTGAGAAATCAGCTGTTAACCTTATGGGAGTTCCCTTGTATGTTATTTGTCATTTTTCCCTTGCTGCTTTCAATAATTTTTCTTTGTCTGTAATTTTTGCCAATTTGATTAGTATGTGTCTGGGCATGCTTCTCCTTGGGTTTATCCTGTATGGAACTCGCTGTGCTTCCTGGACTTGGGTGGCTATTTCCTTTCCCGTGTTAGGGAAGCTTTTGACTATAATCTCTTCATATATTTTCTCAGGTCCTTTCTCTCTCTCTTCTCCTCTGGGACCCCTATAATGCGAATGTTGTTGCATTTAATGTTGTCCCAGAGGTCTCTTAGGCTGTCTTCATTTCTTTTCATTCTTTTTTCTTTATTCTGTTCTGTAGCAGTGAATTCCACCATTCTGTCTTCCAGGTCACTTATCCGTTCTTCTGCCTCAGTTACTCTGCTATTGATTTCTTCTAGTTTAGTTTTCATTTCAGTTATTGTGCTGTTCATCTCTGTCTGTTTGTTCTTTAATTCTTCTAGGTCTTTGTTAAACATTTCTTGCATCTTCTCGATCTTTGCCTCCATTCTTTTTTCGAGATCCTGGATCATCTTCACTATCATTATTCTGAATTATTTTTCTGGAAGGTTGCCTATGAAGGTTGTTCATTTAGTTGTTTTTCTGGGTTTTATCTTGTTCCTTCATCTGGTACATAGCCCTCTGCCTTTTCATCTTGTCTATCTTTCTGTGAATGTGGTTTTTGTTCCACAGGCTTCAGGATTGTAGTTCTTCTTGCTTCCACTCTCTGTCCTCTGGTGGACGAGGCTATCTAAGAGGCTTGTGCAGGTTTCCTGACGGGAGGGACTGGTGGTGGGTAGAGCTGGGTGTTGCTCTGGTTGGCAGAGCTCAGTAAAACTTTAATCTGCTTGACTGCTGATGGGTGGGGCTGTGTTCCCTCCCAGTTGGTTGTTTGGCCTGAGGCAACCCAACACTGAAGCCTACCTGGGCTCTTTGGTGGGGCTAATGGCAGACTCTGGGAAGGCTCACTCCAAGGAGTATTTCCCAGAACTTCTGCTGCCAGTGTCCTCGTCCCCACGGTGAGCCAGAGCCACCCCCGCCTCCGCAGGAGACCTGCCAACACTAGCAGGTAGGTCTGGTTCAGTCTCCCCTGGGTTCACTGCTCCTTCCCCTGGGTCCTGATGTGCACACTACTTTGTGTGTGCCCTCCAAGAATGGAGTCTCTGGTTCCCCCAGTCCTGTCAAAGTCCTGCCATCAAATCCCACTAGGCTTCTAAGTCTGATTCTCTAGGAATTCCTCCTCCCATTGCTGAACCCCCAGGTTGGGAAGCCTGATGTGGGGCTCAGAACCTTCACTCCAGTGGGTGGACTTCTGTGGTATAAGTGTTCTCCAGTCTGTGAGTCACCCACCCAGCAGTTATGGGATTTGATTTTACTGTGATTGTGCCCCTGCCACCGTTTCATAGTGGCTTCTCCTTTGTCTTTGGATGTGGGGTATCTTATTTGGTGAGTTCCAGTGTCTTCCTGTTGATGATTGTTCAGCAGCTAGTTGTGATTCTGGTGTTCTCACAAGAGGGAGTGAAAGCACTTCCTTCTACTTAGCCATCTTGGTTCAGCAAACCATACTTGCAGTTTTAAAATTAATAATTTGACAGAACTGACCAAAAGCCACTACTTATTCACACTAGAAGGATTGAATTATTAATTTTTTTGTGAGGGAATTATTAATTTTTTTATTGTATCAAATAGAGGTAGGAGTCAATTCTCTAAGAAGGACAATCCTTGAAATTCAGGTTAATTTATTTTGAAACTTTTCCACCAGGTAATTCTGTACTCTTGGGCAATTTACTTTACCTTTGTGTATATATATCTTTATTAGATGCATGGAGTGTTATACCACACAATACTTAATGCATAAGCAATATGTTCAATTTTATTTTCACTTCTATGGAAAAGGTATCATATAATCTTAAGATAATCCTATGATTAATATCTTTTCTAAGGCAAGGTCAAAAAGAAGCTTGTAGGTGATCCCATGAGTGGCCATTCTGCGAGGTGTAAGAACAAAGCCAAACACTTCTGGTGTCAGTTTCCTTGTACCTGTGCTAGAGAATCTGCTCAAATGATAACATTTTCTGAAAAAAAACATCAATTAGGATTCAAGGTTAAATATACCATTCATTAGAAAATTGGACCTCAAGGTTTAATTTTAAAACTTACTTAAAGGATATGTGCAAAATATATTAGTTCAGAATTAAAAAGATGTTGTTATGACTTCTACTCCCAGGAATGATGTAATAGACACAGCAGGCAAGTGTGTCCATTGCAAAAAGAAATGCCTAATAAAATAAAAAAATTTTTTTGAAAATATCAGAGAGCTGTGGAGGCACAGGGATTAGATGAACCAAAATTCCATGGAGGAGAGAAAGTATCAGAGGTGAGGTAGTGATCTCCAGCTTTTTTTTTTTTTTTAAGTTGGGGGAGGGGCATTTCCTGATTCTGGGTGTGAACTAGGAGCTTACACAGACAGAAATCCTATCTTGGGGGAGAGAATAAACAACAATGATTTTCCTGGTCATGCAGGGCTGATATAACAATAACAATGTCAGGCATTTTTTCCATGGAAAATTTGCACTGATCCTTGTATATAATGGCAGCTAGGGGTCTTGGTCAAAATGTTTTGAGAGGTAGAATGAAACATCCTGCAGCCTTGAGGTACGTAGGGAATAAAGATCCATCTGGGAGAAAACACAAAATTGGTCTTTCCAGTAAGATTTTTGGGGGCAGATTTTGAAACTAGTAGAGGTGGGAGGTAGAGGGCTGGACTGGAAACTCTGAAAGCAGAGATGGGTCTCTCACAGAGCTTTCCAGGGCTGAGGAAACAGAGACCCTTCAGGCTAGCAAGTGATATTTATTAGTTTCATTGAGCATTTTGATTCCTAGAGAAAGGACTTCTATCATTATAATTCTACTTAAAGCATACCTTAAAATATTTGATTGCATGTGCATAGTGAGACTAATTTTATAGAGAACTTCCACATACTTTATTTCTTTTGTTTGAGCCCTTCTAACCTTGTCTGATATGTAGTTGTGGGGTAATTATGCTGATTCCGTACAGGAGGAACCTGGGGTTCAGACAGTTTAAGAGGGAGGCTCAGTAATAAGAATGAGAGCTGGGGTAGAATGCAGGTGTTTTGACTGCTCATCCAGTGGCCATGCATTATAGACATCTAGGCAACTATTTTAACCGGTTACTCAGGAACTCTTAGCTGTACTTTATATATATATATATATATATATATATATATATATTTTTTTTTTTTAGCTTTTGGCTGCACTGCGTGGTATGTGGGATCTTAGTTCCCCGACCAGGAATTGAACCCGTGCCCCCTGAAGTGGAAGCACAGAGTCTTAACCGCTGGGCCACCAGGGAAGTCCCTCTTAGCTGTACTTTAAATTTCATTGTGCAAATGGACCATTTTTGAATAACTGGTATTTACAAAAGTTGATCCTTCACTGGCAGTTACAACAAACAAACTGTTCAGAGCCACTGGGATCAATATTATTCTCCCTTGGAACTTGGATTAAATAAACTGGTATTGAAGATGAGAAGGTAAAAAGCATGGGGGCATGAATTTTGGTTTCAGGATACCAATTACAGCCAGAGTTTCACAGTGAATTATTTATATTTCTGTCACCTGAGGACTTCCAGAGGGCAATTGGGTTAATTCACATACTGTAATTCTCCAATTCTAATAAACTGTGGAGAGTTCTTAATTGGTAATTAGAAAATGATTATACCTTTTCAGTAAAAGCCACATTTCTTTGACTATATTGATGTGATTATGCAATTACATTTCAAATTAGCTTGAATAATGTTCAACACAGGAATTCTAATTCCGTTCTGGTCTGCCAGGTAACTTTGGCATGGGCAGATTTATGGGTGTCCTGAAGAATAAGCACACTGTTCCTCGTCCCCACGGTGAGCCATAGCCACCCCTGGCTGGTTGAGTGGTTTCTCAACTCGTTCTAGTGTTCTTTGCAACACGTGGGGTGGCAGCAGGGGTTTAATTTCACTGTTCAGTCTTAATTTTGTACATAATTCCCTTTTAATTATGACTTAAGTCTTTAATTTTTATGGAAACCAAGTGGCTCTATTTCAATATTATTTTCTTTTACTTAATAAGAACATACTAAGAGGGAAGAGATATGGGAACATATGTATATGTATAACTGATTCACTTTGTTATAAAGCAGAAACTAACACACCATTGTAGAGCAATTATACTCCAATAAAGACGTAAAAAAAAAAAGAACATACTGTAGTTAATCAAGAAATACCTCTAATGTACATTTACAATGATCAGACCAAGAAGGAGAATTTATTAATAATAATAATAATAACAATAATAAATTGGTTATTCCAAAATGTAGCAATCCACATAAATAGAGCTCTGGAGAGTTGATAAAGAGTAGAGATTTGATAGAGTTCAAACAGTGGCACTTTTGAGAATCTAAGAGGATGAGAACCTAAATGGGGACATTGGGATAGTAAGTTTTAGCGTTGCCCAGGTTAAACTGGGATATGTGGTAACCCTAATCATGGTTATGTCTATGTATGTGTAATATATGGCTTTGTGCTACATAGACCTACTTGTACCTAAGTGAAAAAATCAACATATATGCCTTTCTGTATATGCATTCACTTCAGTGGCTACTCTGTGCCAGGCACACTGGGAAATGGATATACTGAGTTCAATGAGACTCAGCCCCAGGGCTTGCAGAAACCGTATCTTGTGAACGTGGTAAATCCTGAGGGATAGGTACAGATGACTGAGGTGGAGGAGCGTGTGTGTGCTGGGGGCAGATGCCGTCAACGGCTGTACTTCTCCAGCCAGCTCCACTACATCCCTGCCTTAGTCTTTGATGCTGATGTTTCAAACTGGTATAAACACCTCACACTGGCGTTTGAATTAGTTTGTTTCTAACATTGTATGGGCGTATCAGGAAAATGCCTCTAGTTTTCAAAAGGACGGGACTGGGCATGTATGATTCATTTAAAGCTGCACTGTCCACTACAGTAGCCACATGTGGCTATTTAATTTAAGTTAGTGAAAATTAAATCAGATTAAGAGTTCAGTTCCTCAGGTGTACTAGTCACATCTCAAGTGCTCAGTAGCTGAATGTGGCTGACGGACACCAAATTGAACAACACCACGTGGAACATTTTCTTCATCTTAGAAGTTTCTCTAGGAGAGCACTGATTTGACGAATCCCATACCTCTAAATGCACATAGTAATTTCCTTTCCCCTTTAATAGCAGCATGTTTAGACCATTGCACATTCTGCCAAGAGTCTGTGAAATGTTTTCATTCACTCATTTACTCATACAGCACATATTCATTAAGTACCTAATATGTGCCAGACACAGGAATGAAGAAGATAGAAAAAGGACATGCATGTTATTCTCATTTAATTAAAACAATTTAGGTATTGTTAGGTATTGTTAAAACAATTTAGGTATTCCAATGATTAAGCCTTCTACTGGGGAGCAAATTAATTAATGTTCAGCTTCCTAACATGGCACAATTGGGAAGTAACAAATACAGCATAAAATATGGGCAAGGAATGTAAAATAGGAAAGTATAGTGATCAGTGATGTCAGAGCACCTCTACCATTGCTTATTGATTTTCTTCTTTCATTTTCTGAAAAGCTATTATTTAATAACATCAAAACTCAAGAAGATGACTGAAGGTTATAAAAAAGTGTACCTGAGAGTAACTTTCAAATGAGATAAGTAGGCAGACCCAGAAAATTCACAAGAACATTTGAGCAACATAGCAATTAATGGATTATAAGCCATACAAGATAACATCTGCAAAGACACAGCAAATTATGGTCTATGCAGGCTTTTAAAATTAGTGATAAAGAAATATAATCACGTACAATTACCCTTTCAGACTCTGATGTCAACTTTTACATTCAGTGTACTAAAAAGGCAAAACAAAACCTGGCTGTATTTGAAGAGGTAGTTAGTTTGATCCAGTGGTGAGAAGAGATTATGGTTCCAAAATAGCCTGCCCGTCTGGAGGATTTACCTAGGATTTAAGGGCATTAGTGTGGAAAGCTAGGGTTAAACAGTAGAATGAGTTGCCTAGGGAAGGTTAATCTACTTCCTATTTCTCAAGGTCACTTTGCTGAGAATAAGAGTGGAATTGGACTGAGGGTTGTTTGTAAGATGGCATGAGAAGGGAACAGGGTTTGATATGTCAGCCATTTCCCCCAAACTCCATGTGAGATCAATATACCTTTGATTTAAAAACCCTCGCCATCTCTTCTCAAAGCCAAGTTATCTACAGTATTGATTTCCCAGGTATTGTCAGGTTGGTTTCCTGAGACCATGTCTTCTGTGAGTTGCCTCAAAGTTTCTCCTTCTCTGCCGTTAGTGGGGACTTCCATGCCATTAAATGCAATGATACTTCTTTAGTCTACACCTCCCTCCATCTTCAGGGAACACCTGCCACTTAAAGCAATTTCCTCACTTAAAGCGATCTCTCCTTCTGGCATCCATGGCACCACACCAGTTTGACAACATCCCATTTTATTCTAGCTCCACAGCTATCATCTTGATTGGAGACACCAACAACTTTGGGTTACTGCCTCCTCCCTGCTCCACCCAGTTGTCACTCTTGTTGTAAATTATAAATTTATAATATAAATTTGTTCATAGCATTTTCCACTAAGAGCCTCTGGTGACTTGCCATTGCATTTAATTAATTAATTAATTAATATTTGGCTGCGTGCGGGCTTTCTCTAGTTGCGACAAGCGGGGGCTACTCTTCGTTGCGGTGCGCGGGCTTCTCATTGCGGTGGCTTCTCATTGTGGAGCACGGGCTCTAGGTGCCCGGGCTTCAGTAGTTGTGGCACGTGGGCTCAGTAGTTGTGGCTCACAGGCTCTAGAGTGCAGGCTAGTTGTGGCGCCGGGCTTAATTGCTCCGCTGCATGTGGGGTCTTCCCGGACCAGCACTTGAACCCGTGTCCCCTGCATTGCCACGCAGATTCTTAACTACTGTGCCACCAGGGAAGCCCTCTATTCTGTTTAACTGGAATATTTTTCCATCTTTGTGCCATGTCACATTGTCATAATTAATATAGTTTTATAATGAGTCTTAATAACTAGTAATGTGAACCCTTCAACTTTGTTTTCAAAATTATCTTAGGTATCTGTGGACTTTTAATTCACATACATATTTTAATATCAACTTTTCAATTTCCACAATATAAAAATACAGCTGGGATTTTCCTTTGGATTGTGTTGAATGAATATATCAGTTTAGAAGGAAGTATTATCTCTATAATATATTGTCTTGAAATTCATAGACATTTGTCCTGTTTGTTTCACTCTTTTATATTTTCTCTCAATAATGTCTTTAGTTTTCTGTGAAGAAGTGTTGTATGTATTCTGTTAGGGTAATCCTTAAGTATTCTTTATGCTTTTGTAACTATCACTTAAAAAACTCATTTTCTACCTCTTCCCGGTAGATAATAATGAAACTTTTTCATTCTGACTTTAATGAGCAATTTTGCTAGGTTCACTTATTCATTTTAATAGTTTTTCTGTGGAATGTTTTTGGATATGCCAGATGAACAACTGTGTGGTCTGTGACCAATCATAGGGATATTTACTTTTCCATTCTTTATGCTTTGGTAGTTCTTTTACTTACCCACATGCGTAGCCAAGGACCTAAACTATTACAATGTGGAAGAGAAGAGGTGATAGAGGGTGTTTTGTCATGTTCCTGATCGTAGGAGGTGAGATTTCAATATTTTACCGTTAAGTATGATGTTTGCTGTAGGTGTTTTGTAGATGAGCCTCAATATCAAACTAATGTTAGATTCTTTTATTTCTAGTTTGCTAAGTTTCTGTAATGAACTTTTTCAAGTGCTTTTTCTGGCATCTATTGAAAAGACCTTTTTTTTTTCTTTTCTTCTTCCAGTGTGGTGAATTGTTTGGCTTTTCTTTCTCCCTCCCTCCCGCCTTTTCTTCTTTCTTTCTTTCTTTCTTCCTTCCTTTCTCTTTCCTCCCTCCCTCCCACCCTCTGTTTCTTCCTCTCCCTCTCCCTTCCTTCCTTCTTTCCTTCCTCCCTCTCTTCCTCCCTTCCTCCCTGCCTTCCTCCCTTCCTCCCTTCCTCCCTTCCTCCCTTCCTCCCTTCCTCCCTCTCTCTTTCTCTCCCTCTCTCTTTCTCTCTCTCTCTCTTTCTTTCTTTCTTTCTTTCAACTGTGGGAACAACGTTGCATTCATGGATTGTGATGCATTCCTGGATCCAATTCAATGGATTGTGATGTATTTATTACCTTTTTAATATATCGATGGCTTATATTGAAATCAATTTTGCAACTATGCTCATGATGGTTATTAGTCTGTAATTCACTTTTCTTGCAATGTCCTTTCCAGATTTTAATATGAAAGTTAGGTTGGCCTCATTGCATAAATTGGGGGTATATGTCCTCCTTATTTTGGATTAAAAAAATCCTTCTGACCTGTGTATCACATGAACTATCAAATGCCTGAAGGAAAAGGGGCCCAGAATGTTAAGTTCACTTCTCTGGGCTTCATTCCTCTCCAGTAATGTGTTCCTTGAGTCCTGGCTGCCTTGGTAGCTCTCTGATATCTTCAACCTGAAGTTTTCTGTATTTTATTCATCTTTTAAAGATTTTCTTGGTGAGAGGTTCCTTTTGCCACAGGCTGGCCTACCATGGGAAGTGAAAGCCTCCCTCATTTTTAACCCCCATCTCCAGTTCTTGCTATTTTTCACAAAGGGCAGACAAATCAAGAATTTTTCAGCTTGTGTGTTACAAGTATTCATTAGAGACTTGTAGACTGCTGTCTGTGCTCACCTTCTCATGGTTGAATGCTTTAGGAATGAAGAAGAATATTTACTGAGACAAATGCTTCTGTCAGCTTGACAATGCTCTTTTCAAACTGGGTGCCTCTCAAAGCAAGCTCTGCATGGTTCATTACCCCTTTGCTGCCCTACCCTCATCTTTAAAGATTTGCTTTAGATGATGCTAGTCTGCAGAGGTTTCTGTTTTCTGGTATATACAAGTTTTAGTTGTTTTAGAAGTCTTAGAAAAGTTAAGAAACATGTTCTTCATAGTGAAGAATGCTTATTTTAATCTTGATTAGAATCTCTTATAAACCTGCCCTGGAGGGATTTCTTTGGGTAAAATCTGGTTAGATGTTAAATCAGGCAGAAAGGCACAGACACACACAAACTAATTCTAAAAGGTGAAATCAAATTTTAACAAATAATATTTTCACAGGGAATGATGTCAGCAAGATGGCAGAATAGGAGTCTCCTGTTTGTATCCCTACTCAGCAATAATAAGTTGGCAGCCATCTTGGACAGAAGTGCCTTAGTGGGAGATTTGGAATCCAGGTAGGAGATTGTTAAATCCTACTAGAGCCCAAGCCCAGTGAGGGCTGTTTTGAGAAGGCAGATCCATGCCCAGGCTGCTGAATTGCCAACTGTGGTCCCAGCTAGACCCAGAAACAGCTCCTTCCCCTGTGGATATTATATCTCGTTTTGGCCGTGGTCCTGCCACCAGCACAAATTTGTTACAGAATCCAGCAGGAGTGATGCCTGCCTGTGCCTCAGGTATATACTAATGGAACAGAATCGACAGCTCAGAAATAAACCCACATGTACACAGTTAATTCATAATTGACAAGGGAGCCAAGAATACTCAGTGGAGGAAGGATAGTCTCTTCAATACATGGTGTTGGGAAAACTGGACAGCTACATGTAAAAGAATGGTATTAGAACACTTCCTAACACCATATACAAAAATAAACTCCAAATGGATTAAAGACCTAAATGTAAGACCAGACACTATAAAACTCTCAGAGGGGGCTTCCCTGGTGGCGCAGTGGTTAAGAATCCACCTGCCAATGCAGGGGACACGGGTTCAAGCCCTGGTCTGGGAAGATCCCACATGCCGCGAAGCAACTAAGCCCGTGTGCCACAACTACTGAGCCTGTGCTCTAGAGTTCACGAGCCACAACCACTGAGCCCACATGCCACAACTACTGAAGCCCATGTGCCGAGAGCCTGTGCTCTGCAACAAGAGAAGCCACCGCAATGAGAAGCCCACGCACCACAACAAAGAGTAACCCCTGCTCACCGCAATGAGAGAAAAGCCCATGCACAAAAATGAAGACCCAGCGCAGTCAAAAATAAAATAAATAAATTTTTTTAAAAAAGAAATACTTAAAAAAATAAACAAAAACCAAACTCTTAGAGGAAAACATAGGAAAAACACTCTTTGACATAAACCACAGCAAGATCCTTTTTGACCCACCTCCTAGAGTAATGAAAATAAAAACAAAAATAAATAAATGGGACCTAATGAAACAAAAGCTTTTGCACAGCAAAGAAAATCATAAACACGATAAAAAGACAACCCTCAGAATGGGAGAAAATATTTGTAAATGAAACAATGGACAAAGGGTTAATCTCCAAAATATACAAACAGCTCACGGAGCTCAATATCAAAAAAACAAACAACTCAATTAAAAAATGGGCAGAAGGGCTTCCCTGGTGGCGCAGTGGTTGAGAGTCCGCCTGCCGATGCAGGGAAAACGGATTCGTGCTCCGGTCCGGGAAGATCCCACATGCTGCAGAGTGGCTAGGCCCGTGAGCCATGGCCGCTGAGCCTGCGCCTCCGGAGCCTGTGGTCCGCAATGGGAGAGGCCACAACAGTGAGAGGCCCGCGTATGGCGCAAAAAAAAAAAAAAAGGGCAGAAGACCTAAATAGACATTTCACTAAAGAAGAGATACAGATGGCCAAGAGGCACATGAAAAGATGTTCAACACCACTAATTACTAGAGAAATGCAAATCAAAACTACAATGAGGTTACCACCGCATGCCGTTCAGAATGGCCATTATCAAAAAATCTAGAAAGAATAAATGCTGGAAAGGGTGTGGTGAAAAAGGAACCCTCCTGCACTGTTGGTGGGAATGTAAATTGATACAACCACTATGGAGGTTCCTTAAACGACTAAAAATAGAATTACCATATGATCCAGCAATCCCACTACTGGACATATACCCAGAGAAAACCATAATTCAAAAAGACGCATGCACCCCAATGTTCATTGCAGCACTATTTGCAATAGCCAGGACATGGAAGCAACCTAAATGCCCATCGACAGACGAATAGATAAAGAAGATGTGGTACATATATACAATGGAACATTACTCAGCCATAAAAATGAACGAAATTGGGTCATTTGTTGAGACGTGGATGGATCTAGAAACTGTCACACAGAGTGAGGTCAGAAAGAGAAAAACAAATATTGTATATTAATGCATATATGTGGAACCTAGAAAAATGGTACAGATGAACTGGTTTGCAGGGCAGAAATTGAGACACAGATTTAGAGAACAAATGTGTGGACACCAAGGGGGGAAAGAGGCAGGGGGTGGGAGTGGTGATGTGATGAACTGGGTGATTGGGATCGACCTGTATACACTGCTGTGTATAAAATGGATGACTAATAAGAACCTCCTGTGTAAAAAAATAAAATAAAATTCAGAAGTTCAAAAAAAAATCAAAAGAAAAAAGAGACATGTACCACAATGTTCATTGCAGCACTATTTACAGTAGCCAGGACGTGGAAGCAACCTGAATGTGCATCCACAGATGAATAGATAGAGAAGATGTGACACATATATACAATGGAATATTACTCAGCCATAAAAAAATGAGATTGGGTTATTTGTGGTGAGGTGGATGGACCTAGAGTCTGTCATACAGAGTGAAGTAAGTCAGAAAGAGAAAAACAAATACTGTATGCTAACACATATATATGGAATCTTAAAAAATGGTACTGATGAACCTAGTGGCAGGGCAGGAATAAAGACATAGACATAGAGAGTGGACTTGAGGACATGGAGGAGGGGGACGGGGAAGCTGGGGTGAAGTGAGAGTAGCATCGACATATATACACTGCCAAATGTAAAATAGATAGCTAGTGGTAAGCAGCCGCATAGCACAGGGAGATCAGCTCCGTGCTTTGCGATGACCTAGAGGGGTGGGATAGGGAGTGTGGGAGGGAGGCTCACGAGGGAGGGCATATGGGGATATATGTATGTATGCATATGACTGATTCACTTTGTTGTACAACAGAAACACAGCATTGTGAAGCAATCATACTCCAATAAAGATCTATTAAAAAAACATTTTGAAGTAAATTGTATTACATTTAAAAAAATAAAACACAGGTTGGCTTTTTGTAGTTTTCACTGAGGCTCAAATCAGGAATGTAGGAAATGTAATTTAAGGCATAAATGTATCCCTTAATCTCTCATCTTTGATACTTGAGTTTAAATCTCAGAATCGAACTTCAGTTATTGAATGATAATCAGCCTTTCTGGCTTTTCCTTACTGTCAACTTCTACTTTCTATTGACATTTTAATCTGTTGCTTTACTGAAGGCCTTTTCAATAAGTGTGAGTATCCTTCATAAGCAAAATTGCCAGATTTAGAAAATAAAAATAAAGTGTAAGTATATCTTATGCAATATTTGAGAGCTACTTATATTAAAAATCTGTTGTTTATCTAAGATTCAGACTTAATGGGGCATCCTGTATTTAGCTGGCAATCCTATTCTTAGGGCAAGAAAAAAATAAAGTTGAAATTGCATTTTTCATAAGTAGTCAGAAAACAAGGAGACAGATATTCTGGCTGAGAATTTGGTGTTTTCTATAGATTTTCTTTGTCCATGCCCTCGCTCACACTTTTGTGAGCTACTCTTCATGATAATCTGTACTAACCAGACTCTTTTAATTTGTGGAAGAATTTTGTCAATGTGAGAATTTAAACATGTTCAATTTATAAGACTTCTTTTCTCTTTTTTTTTCCAAATGAACAAATCAAAAATTTATTCTAGACTGTTGCTCATACACTGCCACATTCCTTCTGTGTGGTCTGGACCAATCTATAGCTAACAAGTGACCAAATAGAGTTGCATGATAAGACAGACTTCTTTTCTTTATTTGAATACCCCAATTATAGGCCAAATCCAAATTTTTTTTTTTTTTTTTTTTTTTTTTTGTGGTACACGGGCCTCTCACTGTTGTGGCCTCTCCCGTTGCGGAGCACAGGCTCCGGACGCGCAGGCTCAGCGGCCAGCTCCGTGGCATGTGGGATCTTCCCAGACCAGGGCACGAACCCGTGTCCCCTGCATCGGCAGGCAGACTCTCAACCACTGCGCCACCAGGGAAGCCCCCTAAAATCCAAAATTTTACATAGTATTTGGTATATATTTTATGAGGATTAAATACATCATTTATGTCAGACGTTACATTCCAACCTGAAGATTCAGATTTCCTGAATGGATATCTGCACAGGCCTTCTGACCAAGTCCAGAGATCAGTATTCATTAGGGAGAAGTTCAATGGCATAGAAGAAAGGGCACTGAGAATTAGGATATTTATATCCTGATCTTGGCATTGCCCCTGGGAAAGTAGCATCAATCTTGTGTCTCTGTTTCTCAATCTGTTAAACGAGGCAATTGGACTACATCTGCATTTCACAAAGTGCTCTAAGAACTGTCTTTGTAACAGTGCTTCTGGGGTCAGGAAAATTGTTAAAAAAACTGAATACTCCATGGGGTATTCAAACTATAATATTAAAGTTTATATATATATAATACCTAATATAAGTAATATATCAACATTAGATATTACATATGTTATATGATGCATATAAAATCTAATATTATAATATTAAAGTTTATATATAATATTTATTATATATTATATTAAATATATATTCTATTAATATTATAAATTTATAAAAGTATACATTTTAGCAACCACGAAGCTCTGAGAAGCATGTGGGGTCAAAAGAACAACAAACCACAGACAATACAAAGTTTGCATTCTGCAAACTTTTTGACTACAAAGCCTCTTCTGAGAAAGCTGTTAGCGTCATATGGGCCACCTGGAGGATACTGGATTTGATGAGTATAATATCCTCTTCAGCTCCAACATGCTATAGATATCCTTAGAAAGATCTGGCTTTGGTGAAATGCAATAATGGCTCATCTTTCAGGAGGCTGAGGTGCTTTGGCTCAAACTGTGCAAACAGTGAGGAGACCTGGAATATTCACAGTACGCAGTGACGATAGGGAGGCTGGTGAGCCTCTATTTTAAAATTTTTAATTAAAAATTTTTTTTAAAAATTAATTTATTTTTGGCTGTGTTGGGTCTTTGTTGCTGTGCATGGGCTTTTTCTAGTTGTGGCGAGCGGGGCCTACTCTTCGTTGCGGTGCGTGGGCTTCTCGTTGTGGTCGCTTCTCTTGTTGTAGAGCACAGGCTCTAGGCGCGAGGGCTTCAGTAGTTGTGGCTCACGGTCCTTTTGTTTTATTTATAGACAACATCGACACCATCGCCAGCATCTTCTTTGGCTTTTAGGAAGGCTGCATTTATTCAGGTGTAATCTTCCCTTTTCAATTTTATTTTGATTTGATTTGATTTGATTTGACGAGGGTGTTGTAACGGGAAGTTTTGTGTTAAAACAGAGAGAGAACACAATTTAAGTTTTCTGAAGGAGTAGTGCCTCCCTTTTTTCACCTCTCAACTCCTGGTCTGTTCTCCTTTGAGTGCTCTCTTAATGCCTCGCTGGGGCCTCAGAAATTAAAATGTCACTTTTATTACTATTATTCTGATTTTCTAATTTGGGATATTTTCTCAATTCATATTTATGTCACATATGAGTTTAAAAAACTGAGCTCTTTATTTTATAGTCAAAATCTTAAGTCTTCTGGCTTTTGGCAGAAAATCATCAGCTTTTTAAGTTACTCATGTGGCTTCTGAGAAATGGGGCTGCTGTGATTGATGTCTCGGCCGCAAAATACCTAGTCTGTTTAAAACATGGTAGAGAGATGAGGAAGCACGTGTGTCCACATTGTCTTATGAGCTGAATTAGATCTCCTCAAATTCACATGTTTAAGTCTTAACCGTACCTAAGAATGTGACTGTATTTGGAGATGGGGTTTTAAAAGAGGCAATTAAGTTAAAATGAGGTCATTAGGATGGGTCCTAACCCAATATAAGAAGCAGAAATTAGGACAGAGGCACATATAGAGGGAAGACCATGTGAGGACACAGGGAGAAGGTGGCCATCTACAAGCCAAGGAGAGGGGCCTCAGAAGAAATCAACCCTGCTGACACCTTGATCTCAGACTTCTAGCCTCCAGAATTGTGAGAAAAACTGCTTTGTTGAAGCCACCAAGCCTGTGGTATTTGTTAATGCAGCCTGAGGAGGCTAAAACACACAGGTATCCCTGGAAGCAGACTCTCACCACTTCCCATACACAGGTGAGATTGTTGCCTGGAAAATGTAATACTTTTGGTCAGAGAAATGTTCACCTGGTTTCTCAACTCCTATGCTGATGTAATAATATTGGCAATATCTTTAGCACGTTTCCTAGAGGGGATGAGCAATGAATAAGTAACTTGATAAAGAAATAGCATCCAAATAAACGGGTGTTTCTTTTCACAGACGCCTTCCACTGCCCATGGGAACAGTTCTTCTCATCCCTTTTCTGACAAAGGAATATCATAGAGACAAAATTGAAAAATACTTCCCCATGTGAAGGAGCTTTGGTTCAGCTGCAGAGTTAAACTCACATCTGCACTAAATTGGAATTGGCTATGAATGATTACAAATGAAAATCTGTTGTTGCTGAAGGATCTTATTTGCAACAAAAGACAAGAACAGGTATTTCGTAGTGTCACTGTGTTCTAGTATGTGGTCTTTATACCTGGGCTCCCGATTGCTTTCCTGTGCCTTGTTAAATTTATTGCTTTTCTGGACCTTGTACAAGAAAAATTGCTTTAAAAAACGATAAGCTCTGGGCAGTATGACAAACTCCTGTATACACTTTTACCTTTTCTTCTGAACTCATTGAATTTGTGCATTAAAAAATTACCATTATTTGTTAAAAATTATATTAAAAATTACCATTCTCCTCCCTTTTGCCTAAACATATTTAGTCTCTTATTTGAATTACCTTTATATCTTTGTTTCAGAATTTAACTTGAACTTATATTAAACCTTTAATCAAATACAGAAATGATTCCTTCCCCTTGACTTAATGTTACAAAGTACTTGTCTTAGCATATAGGAATTGCACACATAATTGTAGTTTTATCTAGATCTCAGTCTTTGGCTCCATTCTTATTTCTGTATCTATCCATCCAGGAACAAAGAAAATGCAACATACAATGCAGTATTAGAACTTCAAAGGAAAACAAAATGCATGTTTACAGGTAAAGAATCCTCCAAAAATTCTAGGGTTCAGTAAAAATTCTCTTCCAAGCCTCTTAGCAAGCCCAGTGAGAAAGAAAACACATTTGTTTTCAAATTGTAAGTAAGGAAAAAAAAATGTTTTTTAACCGTATGACCTTAGGCAAATTAAGTAATCACCCTGTGCCTCCGTTTCTTCATAAGCTTAATAAGAATGATAGAAGTAACTTCGTTATAGAGGCATGTGATGAGGATTAAATCAAACGTGCCAGTATAGTAAAGCATTTAGAGCAGTGGCTGGCCCACGTAAGCGCTGTTTGAGTGTCTTTAAAATAAAACAATAAAATAAATGCTAAGGAAAATTCTCAAGGAATGTAAAGTTTCACCCAGTACCTAATTTTAAAGGCTAGTTCTCGTTGGGAGCTTCGCCTTATCAACAGGAGAGTAAGAGAGACAAGGTAACAATGTTCACTTATGACTTCTTTGTCGCAAACACGTTTGTGGGATTTGTGGAATGTTTTCTTGACTCATCCCTCAGTAGGTGCTGAGGACAGAACGTTGAAATCAGGGAAGGCAATTTTGCAGCAGGCCAGGATAATATGTTCTGAACATGCAATGTTCTGATGATCGGGCTTTAGCTCTAGATTATAAAGAAATGGATGGACGCATTTGCTTCCAACAACCATTTATAAATATCTCTTTTCTGGGCTTCCCTGGCGGTGCAGTGGTTGAGAGTCCGCCTGCCGATGCAGGGGACATGGGTTCGTGCCCCGGTCCGGGAAGATCCCACATGCCGCGGAGCGGCTAGGCCCGTGAGCCATGGCCGCTGAGCCTGCGCGTCCGGGGCCTGTGCTACACAACGGAAGAGGCCACAACAGTGAGCGGCCCGCGTACCGCCAAAAAAAAAAAAAATCTTCTCTTCTCTGGGCATTTTACAAGTTGTGCAGTGGAAGCATGGCATTATAGTCTCTGCTAGGGCTTCACATGAAAACACTGTGTCCTGCTGATAAAGCCAGGGATTCAGTGTAGCAGTTGCTGGTCAATAGCAGACACACCTGCTTTCATATCACTGGCTATGCCAGTGGCTGGCTTGTGACCTCGGGCAAGTTATTCCACTTCTTAGGATCCTTGGTTTCACCAGATGAGCCATTGCAATCTCAAAATAGTGCTTTGAGAATGAAGGCGATTATGCACGTGTAGCATGGACACTGTGACTGATTGCATAGGCGTGATGACAGGGGGGACTCTGACTTCTCTTAGTTTGGTGACTGTGTTGGGCCTCAGGCTCCTCATCTGCAAATGGGAAAAGTAATAGCACCTTTCTCACACAGCTGTTGCAAGGTTTAAATGCAAGAGCAAAACATGGTGATTGGCATACATTAAGGGTTTCATAAAGGTTACCTGTTATGCTTTACTCAATCTTATACTAAATACTGCACATACTATAGTCTAATTGAAATTATACTAGGTAAAAATGACGTGTTTTGGGAACAGAGTTTTAGAAAAGAATTTTCAACATTGTTTTCACAAACAAAATGCAAGTTAATTATGTAAACCTTTATTATTATAGAAGCAGTACTTCTAGAAGAAATGCCATGCAAACAAAAATATAAAATAAAAACATACATTCCCACGGCACAGAGATTACCACAGTAACACTCTAGTAACACTCCACCTGCATTTTCCCTAAGAATATATGGGAGTAATATTATGTGTCTATCTATATTTTTAAGACATTTTTGAGCAGTTTTAGGGTCACAGAAAATTAAGATATAGAGACTTCCCATACGCCCCCTCTCCCAACACAGGCATAGCCTACCTCACTATCAAGATCCCCCACCAGAGTGTGTACATATGTTACAACTGATGAACCTATATTGACACATCATTATCAACCAAAGTCCATAGTTTACATTAGAGTTTGTTCTGGGTGTTGTACATTCTATGTGTTTAGACAACTGTATAATGACGTATCCACCATGACAGTATGATAGAGAGCATTTTCACTTCCCTAATAAACCTCTATAGTATTTTTAACCATAGTGATACTGTACACATTGTTTTATGATATGTTTTTTTCAGTTAACTATCTTGGTCTCTACAGATGAGTAAATTTTATCTCACCTAGTATCTGAAACATGATAAACTATTTCCAAGTGTTCCAGTTATATTTTTTATAGCTGGTTTGTACAAATCACTATCCAATCCAGAACCACTAAGTGCTTGTGTTTCAATAATTGTTTTTTTTTGCCATGAAAATTTCTTTTTTTTTTTAAACATCTTTATTGGAGTATAATTGCTTTACAATGGTGTGTTAGTTTCTGCTTTATAACAAAGTGAATCAGTTATACATATACATATGTTCCCATATCTCTTCCCTCTTGCGTCTCCCTCCCTCCCACCCTCCCTATCCCACCCCTCTAGGTGGTAACAAAGCACCGAGCTGATCTCCCTGTACTATGAGGCTCTTTCCCACTAGCTATCTATTTTACGTTTGGTAGTGTATATATGTCCATTCAATAATTTTTTATTTGAGTTTTGAATAGCTCTATTTCAGTCTAATTTATATACAGTAAAATGCAAAGGTCTTAAGTGTACAGTTCAGTGAGCTTTGACACCCCTATAAACCTATGAAGCCAACGTGGGAATAAAGATATAGAATATTTCATCACCTTCAAAGCTTCTGAGTACCCTGTTTCAGTCCATTGCTCCCCAAGAGGCAAGTACTCTTCTGATATCTCTCATTGTAAGTTAGTTTTGATTGTTTTTGAACTTTATGTAAATGGAATGATTTGGTATTTATTCCTTATGAGTCTGGATTCTTTCACTAAGCATAATGTTTTTGAAATACATCCACGTTGTGTGAATTAATAGTCCATCCTTTTTTAATTGCTGAGTAGAAATACTTCACATCAATAGACCGTGGTTTGTTTATCCATTCTCTTGTTGTGGTGGGTTCAATAATGGCCCCCAAATTCTGTGACATTCCTCCCACTGAGAACTGAGGTCTGTGTCTCCATCCTTGAATCTGGGTTCTGTGCTTGTTGACAATAGAAACTGGAAGCTTCTACTGCCTGTTTCTTGGGGCACTTACTCTTGGAATATGATGACCATACTGTGCAAAAGCACATGCAGCCCAGGCAGAGAGGGACTGCAGCCTCCAGCGGTATTCAGTTATTAAAACAATTGTTTTTTTTAACTCAATAATTTGAATTTTATTTATTTTAAGTTTACAGGTCCCTCATAAAATCCACTATCTCTAAACTCATTCGATTAATCTTTTTCTTTCAATTATTTAACATATTTATAGCACTTGTTTTAAAGTCTTTGTAGATTTCAGAGTCATTAGTAAGTCTTTAAAAAAATTATTTATTTTTATTTGGTCGTGCCAGGTCTTAGTTGCGGCAGGTGGGCTCCTTAGTTGTGGCATGTGGGCTCCTTAGTTGTGGCATACGAACTCTTAGTTGTGGCATGCATGTGGTATCTAGTTCCCTGGCCAGGGGTTGAACCTGGGTCCCCTGCATTGGGAGTGCAGAGTCTTAACCACTGTGCCACCAGGGAAGTCCCAGTAAGTCTTTCTTTATTGAATTTCCTTCTCTTGATTATGGGTCAATTCACCTGCTTCTTTACATGTCTTATAAACTTTTATTGTATACCAGTCATTAAAGAACAGTCATAAGTGAAATATGATGATTTTACTTCTTTTCTCTATTCTCAGAGAGTGCAAGAACTTCCTTCAACCAGGCAGCCAATACCAGGTCTATTCTTTTTTTTTTTTTTTTTGCGGTACGTGGGCCTCTCACTGTTGTGGCCTCTCCCGTTGCAGAGCACAGGCTCCGGACGCGCAGGCTCAGCGGCCATGGCTCACGGGCCCAGCCGCTCCGCGGCATGTGGGATCTTCCTGGACCAGGGCACGAACCCGTGTCTCCTGCATCGGCAGGCGGACTCTCAATCACTGCGCCACCAGGAAAGCCCCTAGGTCTATTCTTTTAGATTCCACTTACTTCAATCTGGGTCAGAGCTGGATTACAATTGCAGTTAGTTTTAGTTTATAGCTGATTCAATTATAATTTAGGAGATCTCACTTTGTCCTTCAGCTCAACCACCAACTTACTTTATTATTAATTAATTTTAATTAAAATTTTATTGTAGTAACATTATATAAATTTATATGTATAACATTGTATATATTATAACATTATGTTTCACATGTACAACATTATATTTCTACTTCTGTATACACTATAGTGTGCTCACCACCCCAAATTTTTAATTTAATTTTTTTATTGAAATATAGTGGATTTACAATATAGTGTTAATTTCTGCTGTACAGCAAAGTGATTCAGTTATACATATATATATATATTCTTTTTTTAATATTCTTTTCCATTATGGTTTATCATAAGATATTGAATACAGCTCTCTGTACTATACAGTAGGACCTTGTTGTTAACCTCCCACTCCATCCCTCCTCCAACCCCTTCCCCCTTGGCAACCACAAGTCTGTTCTCTATGTCCGTGAATCTGTTTCATCGATAGGTTCCTTTGTGTCATATTTTAGATTCCACGTATAAGTGATATAATACGTCTTTCTCTTTCTGACTTACTTCACTTAGTATGATAATCTCTAGTTGTATCAATGTTGCTGCAAAAGGCATTATTTCATTCTTTTTTATGGCTGAGTAGTATTCCATTGTAAATATGTACCATATCTTCTTTATCCATTCATCTGTTGATGGACATTTAGGTTGTTTCCATGTCTTAGCTATTGTGAATAGTGCTGCTATGAACATAGGGCTGCATGTATCTTTTTGAATTAGAGTTTTGTCTGGATATATGCCCAGGAATGGAATTGCTGGATCATATGGTAATTCTATTTTTAGTTTTCTGAGGAATCTTCATACTGTTTTTCATAGTGGCTGCACCAACTTACATTCCCACCAACAGTGTAGGATGGTTCCCTTTTCTCCACATCCTCTGCAGCATTTGTTATTTGTAGAGTTTTTAATGATGGCTATTCTGACTGGTATGAGGTGGTCCCTCATTGTAGTTTTGATTTGCATTTCTTTAATAATGTTGAGCATCTTTTCATGTGCCTATTGGCCATTTGTATTTCTTCTTTGGAGAAATATCTATTTAGGTCTTCTGCCCATTTTTTGATTGGGTTGTTTGCTTTGTTGTTGCTGAGTTGTATGAGCTGTTTGTATATTTTGGAAATTAAGCCCTTTTTGGTCGCATCATTTGCAAATATTTTCTCCCCTTCAGTTGGTTGTCTTTTCGTTTTGTTTATGGTTTCCTTTGCTGGGTGAAAGCTTGTAAGTTTGGTTAGGTCCCATTTGTTTATTTTTGTTTTTATTTCTATTGCCTTGGGAGACTGACCTAAGAAACAATTGGTATGATTTATGTCAGAGAATGTTTTGCCTATGTTCTCTTCTAGGAGCTTTATGGTGTCAGGTCTTATGTTTAAGTCTTTAAGCCATTTTGAATTTATTTTTGTGTATGGTGAGATGGTGTGTTCTAACCTCATTGGTTTACATGAGACTGTCCAACTTTCCTGACACTACTTGCTGAAGAGACTTTTTCCCATTGTATATTCTTGCCTCCTTTGTTGAAGATTAATTGACCGTAGGTGTGTGGGTTTATTTCTGGGCTCTCTATTCTGTTCCATTGATCCATATATCTGTTTTTGTGCCAATACCATGCTGTTTTGATTACTGTAGCTTTGTAGTATTATCTGAAGTCTGGGAGAGTTATGCCTCCTGCTTTGTTCTTTTTTCCTCAGGATTGCTTTGGCAATTCTGGGTCTTTTATGGTTCCATATAAATTTTAAGATTATTTGTTCTAGTTCTGTGAAAAATGTCATAGGTAATTTGATAGGGATTACATTAAATCTGTAGATTGCTTTCAGTAGTGTGGTCATTTTAACAATATTGATTCTTCAAATCCAAGAGCATGGGATATCTTTCCATTTCTTTGAGTCATCTTCATTTTCCTTTATTAATGTTTTATAGTTCTCAGCAAATAAGTCTTTTACCTCCTTGGTCAGGTTTATTCCTAAGTATTTTATTTTGGGGGATGTGATTTTAAAAGGTATTTTCTTTACATTCCCTTTCTTATATTTCATTGTTAGTGTAAAGAAATGCAACTGATTCCTGAATGTTAATCTTGTATCCTGCTACCTTGCTGAATTCATCTATCAGTTCTAGTAGTTTTTGTGTGGAGTCTGGGGTTTTCTATATATAGTATCATGTCATCTGCATATAATGACAATTTTACCTCTTCCCTTCCAATTTATTTATTTATTTATTGGCTGCACCAGGTCTCTGTTGCAGCACGCAGAATCTTCGTGGCAGCATGTGGACTTCTTAGTTGCGGCATGTGGGATCTTTAATTGTGACATGTGGACTTCTCAGTTGTGGCATGTGGATTTCCTACTTGCGGCATGCATGTGAGATCCAGCTCCCTGACCAGGGATCGAACCTGGGCCTCCTGGACTGGGAGCATGGTGTCCCATCCACTGGACCACCAGGGAAGTCCCCCCTTCCAATTTAAATACCTTTTATTTCTTTTTCTTGTCTGACTGTTGTACTTGTCTGACTCCAGTACTTTTGTGTACACTATAGTGTGCTCACCACCAAAAATCCATCCATCAACATGCAGTTGATTCCCTTCACCCATTTCGCCCACTCCACCCTTCCCCTCTGGTAACCACAACTCTATGTGGTTGTTATTTTTTGGTTTGTTGGTTTGGTTTGGTTTGTTCATTTATTTCTTTTTGCAGCGACATGGATGGACCTAGAGATTGTCATACTGAGTGAAGTAAGTGAGACAGAGAAAGACAAATATCATATGATATTACTTATATGTGGAATCTAAAAAAACAGTACAAATGAACTTATTTACAAAACAGAATTAGAGTCACAGAGGGAGAAAACAAACTTATGGTTACCAAGGGGGAAAGGGGGGAAGGATAAATTGGGAATTGGGATTGACATACACACTACTATATATAAAATAGATAACTAATAAGAACCTACTCTATAGCACAGGGAACTCTACTCAGTACTCTGTAATGACCTATATGGGAAAAGAATCTAAAAAAGAGTGGATATATGTGTATGTATAACTGATTCACTTTGCTGTACAGCAGAAACTAACACAACATTGTAAATCAACTATACGCCAATAAAAATTAATCAAAAACTTTAATTTTTTTATAGCCCACATATGAGTGAAATCATATTATATTTGTCTTTCTCCATCTGACTTATTTCACTTAAGATAATACCTTTAAGGTCCAGCCATGTTGTCACAAATGGCAAAATCTCATCTTTTTTTTTTTTTTTTTTTGTGGCTGAGGAGTATTCCATTGTATATATATGTATCACATCTTCTTTATCCATTCATTCATTGATAGACACTTAGGTTGTATGCTTACCATAAAGCTCCTAGAAGCAGTACGCTCTTTGACATGGGTCTTAGCAATATGTTTGTTGCATGTCTCCTCAGTCAAGGGAAACAAAATAAAAAATAAACAAGTGAGACCTAATCAAACGAAAAAGCTTCTGCACAGCAAAGGAAACCACTGACAAGGTGAAAAGACAACCTACTGAATGGGAGAATATATTTGCAAATCATATCTCAGATAAGGGGTTAGTATTCTAAAATATGTAAAGAACTCATACAATACGATGACAAAAAACCAAACAATCCAATTAAAAAATGGGCAGAGGAGCTGAACAAACACTTTTTCAAAGAAAACGTGCAGATGGCCAACAGGCACATGAAAAGATGTTCAACATCACTAATTATAAAGGAAATGCAAATCAAAACCACAATGAGATATCACCTCACACCCCTTAGAATGGCTATCATCAAAAAGGAAAGAAATGACAAGTGTTGGAGAGGATGTGGAAAAAAGGAAACCCTCCTACACTGTTGGTGGTAATGTAAATTGGTGTAGCCACTATGGAAAACAGTATGGAGAGTCCTCAAAAAATTAAGGATAGAAGTATCATTGGTCCAGCTATTGTACTTCTGAATATTTATCCAAAGAATATGAAAACTCCTATTTGATAAGATATGTGCACTCCTATGTTAATCACAGCATTATTTACAATAGCCAAGATAGGGAAACCCCCGATGTTCTTTACTACTGTTGCTACAACTAAGGGACAAATTAATCCTTTTGATTTTCCCAAGTTTGAACTTGAAAGCGTTTGATTTTTAGCTTAGTTGCTTATGATTTACTTATGGATTCAAGTTTTACAGGGTCCTGGGATCTGAGCGCCATGAAATGGCCAAAAAATTTTCTGTCTTTTAGCTAGCCCTGTCCTCATAATTATTTCTGCTCCTTTCTCAGAAAAATTCCTAGTGTGTGGGAGATTGGAGATATGTTGGCCTGAACAGTTCTTTTTGTATTTGAGCTATCATAGATTCTGTCTTTTGCCTGTCCTCACTGTTAAAACCTGCTGGTTTCTCCTAATCCCTCTCCCTTCCATCTCTGGCAACTTTGCTTGGAATTTGCAAAGTCAGATTGGAATTTGCTGCTAAGTGTGGAAGCATCTGCGGCTCTTTGCTTGTCTCTCTGTAACATAGTTCATTAAGCCTTCTTTGCTTTTTTGTCACGGCTCTTTGATAGCTTTATAGAAAAGTAATTTTGTTTTTCTTGTTGTTACCATGGAGATGATGGTCTTTTGCACTGTTCTACATCCTAATCAGAAACAGAACTCCGTCAACAACTTTACAGCTTTTTTTCTTTTCTTTTTTTTACATTTATTGTGCACTTTATTTCTATTATTATTACATTGTAATATATAATGAAATAATTATACAATTCACCATAATGCAGAATCAGTGGGAGCCCTGAGCTTGTTTTCCTGCTACTAGATGGTCCCATCTGGGGGCGATGGGAGACAGTGATACCTGACGTGTGTTGCTTACGTCCAGTCTACTCTGTGATCTCGTTTTGGTCGCTGTCACTGCAGAAAACCCTGCTTCACAAGGATAGGACGTTGGAAATGCAAGCAGGCTTTTCAGTGCTTTTGTGGCAATCTCAGGATATTCTGCCTGGACTTTAATCCAGAACGTATGGAGATTTGAAGTTGTCTCAAAGATACTTTTAAGGCCACCGTCATTTGGGATCTCAAGCAGTTGATCCTCTTCTAGCACAGACAAAATCGATTCACCTGGCTTATTCACAAATGGGTCATGGATCCATTCCTTCCCAGTTCAGGGGTCTTTTGTGATTGGGAAGTAATGCTCAAACTCTTTTGAAAGCTGAGATAGGTGAGTAGTTTTGAAGGTTTCATGGCTTTGTTGGATAGCCGGTAGCCACATTTTATACAAAGTGGGCTTGGGTAATGTGAATCACCTGTTGCAATGAATTTAAGTAGGACTTTTGGTATTTTCTTGTAAATGCAGATTTCTTATAAATGCAGTCTTAGAGTCTTCTGCTGTCTCATCATTGGGTCTTTCCCCCTTTTCAAAGAAGCTCTCCAGAGACATTTGTTTTTTACTCATTTTGGCTAGGGTTAGCTCGTGGGCTTACCAAAACTGACTGAGACAAGTGCACAGTGTGGGAAAGAGGCGCGGACGGAGGTGGTAAATAAAATAATGGGCGGGCTATGCATGGACTAAAATAAGTGTCCGATTCTGACTTAAAGCCTGCCACCAGATGCAGCTGTACTATTGAAGTACATCAACTCACTTGCCACTATAAAGCCTGCCAACAGATGCAGCTTAATTGTCACTTGACACTCACTGATAGGGTTTTTTTTTTTAACATCTTTATTGGAGTATAATTACTTTACAATGGTGTGTTAGTTTCTGCTGTATAAGAAAGTGAATTGGCTATACATAAACATATATCCCCATATCCCCTCCCTCTTGTGTGTCCCTCCCACCCTCCCTATCCCACCCCTCTAGGTGGACACAAAGCACCGAGCTGATCTCCCTGTCCTATGTGGCTGCTTCCCACTAGTAAAACCTTTATTATTTTCTGATTTTAGACTTTGGGATCAGTTCTGTGATTTATAAGGTTTGTATTACAGGATTCCTTTACATATTAAGCAGAAAGTAGAAGGGTATTGGGCATGTAATTGGAATTTCTGAACTACCAAATCTATTTATTTATTTTGTGATTCTCTGCATGTTTTTCACAAGGGAGAAAGTGATTGATAGTGAGGTATCAAGAGACACACGCAAAAGGCACAAATCCCCTTTTTTTTTTTTTTTTTACAGTACGCGGGCCTCTCACTGTTGGGGCCTCTCCCACTGCGGAGCACAGGCTCCAGATGCACAGGCTCAGCGGCCATGGCTCACGGGCCCAGCCGCTCCGCGGCATGTGGGATCTTCCTGGACCGGGGCACGAACCCGTGTCCTCTGTATTGGCAGGCGGACCCTCAACCACTGCGCCACCAGGGAAGCCCCACAAATCCCTTTAAAGTAGGTAAAGGATAAAGGATTTAACAGCATGGTGATGGCTATACCAAGTTGGAGACTCAGGAGTATTCTTCCCTTTGGAGGGGCAGTTTCCACAGCCTTAGACAATAATGACACAGCCTGTATGTGGAGAGGCGCTCCATAGGCAGGCAGGATTTTTCAGGAAGCGCAACCTGGGTCCGGGAGGAAGGCCATTCTGCCCCTCTGGCCTTTATGTTCCTGTGACTATACAGAGAAGCACCTGTCATTCTAAGTCTGTGTTGTGTGTTTACCTGCTGCTCTGGGGAATCAGGAGAAACTTAAGTTAACCCTGTTGGTTGTCCTGGGGATGTTATGTCCATCTTTTATCACTTTGGGTGCATTTCAGTCCTAGCACCCTTCTGGGAACATACAGCAGGCTGTATGGAATTAGAGATTGATTTTTATAACTCCTGGGATCTGATTATCCCACATAGAAATGGGCTGAAGGACTTTCTTAAGTCGTATCTTGACACAAGTAAGAAATTTACAGTCTCTCAGCATCTAATTGTACATATCAAATACGTGAAGTTTTTGTATACGTCATAAAGCTGCAAGAAATAAATTCTATCAACATCAGATTTCTCACAAATAAAGTGCACTTAATAATAATAAACTCACTGCTAGTGATGGTAAAGGTAATAGACGAACTTGCCTTGAAAAATGTAGAGGCCTAGTCATATTGAGATGGGAGGAGATTTCATAGGGCTTTTGGATTTGGGTGTGACACAGTGATTGTGTGACCCATTTGCAAACCCTCTTAGGTAAAAAAAGGTTTTAGGTGATTGTAGTAATAGATTTGGCTGTTTCAGCTTCTGAGATGTAGGGGGAAGTTCCTCTCCATTCACAAGGAGACACTGAGTATAAGGGATGGAGAAGCAAATGCAAAGAGAGAAAGGGGAGAAATTTGATTTGGTCCAGATTTGGCCAAAGTTTCTGATGTATTATGGTGTTTTACTTTATGCTTTAAGTAATTGGAAACTATAGAAGGATTTTAAGAGCGGAGCTTTATTTTCTCTATTTTTTCCTGAGACTGTACTCTTCTCATTTGTCTTGTACCTGTGCCACATCTATTCTTTCTGCATCTTTCAGTAGAACATTTTAGAGCTAAATTAGCTAGGTTTAAATTATGTTTAATATTGACAAATGTTTGATATTGCTTGAGATTTGTATATTTACACATCTATAATCCGTCTTCAAATCGTTATTTTCTAAAGTTGCATTGAAATGCATCGGTTTTGAAGGAAGACATACAAATAGCCAAATGGTATATGAAAAGGTGCTCAACATCACCAGTAATCAGGGAAATGCAAATCAAAACCACAATGAGATATCACCTCACACCTGTCAGGATGGCTATAATTAAAAAAAAACAGGGGGGCCGCCGTCAGAGCCGCCATCTTGTGGGAGTGAAACCAGCGCCTGCGTCGGGGTAGCAGCTGCGCCGCCGCCGAGGGTTTCTCTGGCCCGTGTTGCTCCCATGGGTCTACAGCGTGGGGCATATCTTTGCAAACCTCTTCAAGGGCCTTTCTGGCAAAAAAGAAATGTGCGTTCTCATGGTGGGCCTAGATGCTGTGGGAAAGACCACTATCCTGTACAAACTGAAGCTGCGTGAAATCGTGACCACGATTCCCACTCTAGGCTTCAACGTGGAAACCGTGGAATACAAGAACATCAGCTTCACTGTGTGGGACATGGGAGGCCAGGACAAGATCCGGCCTCTGTGGTACCACTTCTTCCAGAACACACAAGGTCTCATCTTCATGGTTGACAGCAAGGACAGAGAGCCTGTGAATGAGGCCCGAGAGGAGCTTATGAGGATGCTGGCAGAAGACGCGCTCAGGGATGCCGTTCTGCTCAGAGTTTGCTAACAAACAGGACCTCCCCAATGCCATGAATGCAGCTGAGATCACAGACAAGCTGGGTCTGCACTCTCTGTGCCACAGGAACTGGTACATTCAGGCCACCTGTGCCACCAGCAGGGATGGGCTCTATGAGGGACTGGACTGGCTGTCCAATCAGCTCCAGAACCAGAAGTGAGCTGTACTCCTCTCTCCTCCCCTCTCACTCCCTCCTTCTACCCTCGCTTTACTCTCATGTGGCAAACGTGCCCCTGGGGTGTGACTGCCAGAAGCTGTCTCCATGGTCGGTCACCGTGTGCTTCACCGCGCTGTAAACGTGCAGACGCGGCCTGCACCTGGGTTTTTATTTAATGTAAATAGCTTTTGTTTCCAATGAGGCAGTTTCTGGTACTCCTATGCAATATTACTCAGCTTTTTTTTTTATTATAAAAAGAAAACCAACCCATTGTTTAGTACTGAGAGGGGATTTTAGGCACACGGGTCATCCAGGAGTCGCCGTGTCAGACAAGCCCGATGCTTCTCCTCCGGGCTTTAGATCTGTGTTGAGATCCATTTTGGTGGTTGGTTTTTAACCCAAACTCAGTGCATTTAAAAAAAGTTACAAGTAGGGCTTCCCTGGTGGTGCAGTGGTTGAGAGTCCGCCTGCCGATGCAGGGGACACGGGTTCGTGCCCCGGTCCGGGAGGATCCCACATGCCGCGGAGCGGCTGGGCCCGTGAGCCATGGCCGCTGGGCCTGTGCGTCCGGAACCTGTGCTCCGCAACGGGAGAGGCCGCAGCAGTGGGAGGCCCACGTAGCACAAAAGAAAAAAAAAAAGTTACAAGTACAAGATAAGGAGAACACTTGAACACACAGAAGGGAGAAATGTGCCTAGTGTAGGTTCTGCTGTAATGGCCTGAGTCCAGTCCACTAGTGGTCTGTTTCCCATTGGGAACATGAAACGGGGCAGAACCAGCCATGATCCATTCTGCATGGTCACAATAGGGTCCATGTGATTTGCTCTGTCTTGGGTCATCCCACACCCCATAGCGTTTGTGCTTGCATCTGTGCTTCTTACATGGCCGCCCAGGAGATGGGCTGGAGGCTGCAGCAGCCGCTCTCAGACCCCTTGGAGGATCCCCAGCCTTTTCTTGGGTCAGCATGGGCACTTAGGTTGGAATGCTCTGGTTTGAGCGGGAGCCCTGCAGTCCCCTTGCTTGCCTGCTCTGGGCTCTCTGGGGTCTCACCAGCAGGAGCGCGGGTGGTCATCCTTGAGCCCCAGCCCTTCGGAGCCCCTGTCTACATGTGCTTTCACTCCCTCAGCCTGCAACGGTCAGATTTGCCATCGAAAAATGATAACCTCTACTTTTATCTTTTGTATTTTGATAAACACTGAAGAAGCTGGAGCTGTTAAACTTTATCTTGGGGAAAACCTCAGAACTGGTTTATTTGGTGTTGTGGAGCCTCTTACTGCTTTCAAAACACAGTTAGTAATCAAGTGTTTTGTATACTTGTTTTCAGTTTTCATTTTGACAAACAAGCACTGTAATTACAAGCTATTAGAATAAAATCTCTTAACTAAAAAAAAAAAAAAAAAAAAGACGGGGGACTTCCCTGGTGGTCCAGTGGCTAAGACTGTGCTCCCAACACAGGGGCCCAGGGTTCGATCCCTGGTCAGGGAATTAGGTCCCACACGTCACAACTAAGAGTTCCCATGCCGCAACTAAAAAAGATCCCACATGCTGCAACTAAAGATTCTGCATGCCGCAACGAAAGATGCCACATGCCAGAAGGAAGATGCTGCACATGGCAATGAAAATCCCGGGTGCCCGACTAAGACCCGATGCTACCAAGTAAATAAATAAATATTTTAAGAAATATTAAAAAAAATTAAAAAAAAGAAAAACAAACCAAAAAACAAAAGATATGTGTTGGGAGAATGAAAAGAGGGAAGATTTGTGCACTACTGCTGGGAATGTAAGTTGGTGCAGCCACTGTGGAAAACAGTATGCAGTTTCTCAAAATAAATTAGAACTACCCTATGATCCAGCAATATCACTCTGGGTATATGTTAAAAGGAAATTAAATCAGTATTTCGAATAGAGATCTTCACTCTTACGTTCATTGTAGCATTATTCACGATAGCCAAGACATGGAAGCAACCTAAATGCAATCAAAAGATGTATAGCTAAAGAAAATATGGCAAACACATGAAATGAAATGTTATTCAAGCTTAAAAAAGAAGGAGATCCTGCCATTTGTGACAATATGGATGAACCTGGAGGGCATTATGCTAAGTGAAATAAGCCAGACAGCAGGAGAAATACTGCATGATACCACTTGCAAGAGGAAAGTAAATCATAGAAGCAGTGAGTTGGAACTGTGGTTGCTAGGGACTGGGGTTAGGGAAAATGCGGAGGTATTAGTCAAAGGGTACAAAGTTTCAGTTATACAAGATGAATGAGTCCTAGAAATCTACTGTATAACATAGTGCCTATAGTTAACAACACTGTATTATATACTTAAAAATTTGGTAAGAGGATAGATCTTATGTTAAATGTTCTTATCCCCAAATAATGATAAGTAAGGAGGGTGTGAGGAAACTTTTGGAGGTGATGGATAGGTTTATGGCATAGATTGTGGTGATGGTTTCATGGGTGTATACTTATCTTCAAACTCATCAAGTCATGTGCATTAAATACGTACAGCTTTTTGTATGTCAATCATACCTCAATAAAGTGGTTTAAAAATGTGTTTCTCTTGCAATCTGCTTTGCAGCATCACCAGATCTACCACCTGTGGAAGTATTTCAAGTGCTCTGGCTTCTGAGAAGTTAAACTCTGATATGTATACTAATTCAGGGACTGAAAACAGTAATAACTACATGTTGATCCACATACATAAATACATGGTTATATAGAGAGGACATTGTTAGACGCGGTCAGTTACTTGGTTAGTTCCTCACCTCCAGGAGGTTTCAGTCTGTAAGAGACTAATGCGAGCTATAACCTGGGTGAGTCACAAGTGGAGTTGGGGGCTGTTAAGTTTTGCTGCAAATGAATCCTAGGGTATATCTTCATTCTTTTGCAAACGCGTCAAAACCAAAATTGTACAGGACAAAATTTAACAGGCAAGGAAGACTTTATTCAAGGCTGTTGCAAAGAGGAGAAGGGCCAGAACTAAAGTCTGAACTTAACTCTGCTGAAACAAAGGGTGGGTGAGTTTTGAATAGCTGGGGAATGGGGGGATCATAGGCTGTCTGTATTTGCTAATGGGTCTTTCCCAAAGGAAAAGTAAACTTTCTCTTATCTTCATGACAGAAGGTAGTTTTACAACTTGGAGCAAAGTGCTCATGGAAGTTGGGCTCCTACCCTACCACAGAAACTGGGAGATTGGGGGGCTTGATGTTATTGTTTCAAAATGATGGCTCCCAGCTCCTGGAGGAAGATATTCCTTGAAGGTACAAGGAGTTAGAGGCTTTTAAAAGGATTTACATATCAAATAGGCAAAGAAAGAATTTATAAGTTTTCTAAAGAAAATCCTCTGAGGAAAGGGAGGTCAGGGTCTGTAGTCTGGAAGAAGCCTGACTAAAGTTTCTTCAAGCTGGACCTCTTGGTCATCTGCAGGCTTGAATGTTTTATGTAAACCACACTGTGGCCACATTTTATGTTAATTCAATGATAAGATGATAACAAAACAGCACTTGATAGAACTTTACGGTTTGCAAAGCCTTTTCTCATAGGCCATTTCTTTTTATTTTCACAGCCACCCCATGAATAGTATATAATTGTTATATCCAATCTCTATATGAGAAACTTGGTTCTCAGCAATATTAAATGAATTAACAGAATCATGTAGCTGGCGAAGGGTAGAAGAGGTGTTTTAAAGCATCTGACTCCTGTGCCCTTTCCAACTCATACTTCTTATTTAAGGGAAATCTGTGATAAAATCTGTGATAAAATCTGTGCTCTTCTGAAAAACAGAGGAAGCAGTTGGTCTAACATTATATATTTTTTTAAATTCAAGATTTCTGGGACTTCCCTGGTGGTGCGGTGGTTAAGAATCTGCCTGCCAATGCAGGGGACACAGGTTCGATCCCTGGTCCAGGAAGATCCCACATGCCGTGGAGCAACTAAGCCTGTGCACCACAACTACTGAAGCCCGCGTGCCTAGAGCCCGTGCTCCGCAACAAGAGAAGCCACCGCAATGAGAAGCCCGTGCACCACAACAGAGAGTAGCCCCCGGAAGAGTAGCCCCTGCTGTCACAACTAGAGAAAGCCAGAAAGCCTGCGTGCCGCAGTGAAGACCCAACAAGCCAAAAATTAAATAAAATTTAAAAAAATTCAAGATTCCTGTGTTTTATTTCTTTAAATTGTATTAATATAATAGAGAAGTAAAATAGAGAAACTTGTAAGATAAGTAGAGTCATGTCAATTCTCTATTAAAAATTAGTTTAATCTGTAAGAGTATTATTTAGAAAAGGTAACTAATGAAAACCAATTTTTACTTGCCATAAATATCTATAGCTCAATGATTTCTTCTTATGCTCACTAAACATGTTTCCTAGAGTTTTTGAAGTTTCTGTCCTAAAAATATATTATGGGATCGGCCCTAAAATTTTAGCACAAACAAAGGAAGATGGAGACTTTTAGTTCAGGTGTGTGTTTTAATTTCATGAGCTATTTAACATCTTCCAAATGGAATTTCTCAGTGGCCAGAATCAAATACAAAGGTTTTCTTTGTCATGGTTTCAACTTAATTTGAATATGATTTGGATGACGGAGAGAAGGCCTTCTCTAAACAGTACTCTCTAGACCCTCTTGATGTATTTGCATCTGTTTTCTAAGTGTGTCCATGTTCACCGGCAGTGCCAGGTCACTCTCTATACAATGCAGTCATGGCCTCCACAGCCCTCCTCCCCTTTCTGTGTTGAGCATGTTCTCACTTGAGATTTTCTACTGGTCCTTTATACCTACTCTTCTTCATTCTTCTCTTTTGAAATTTATTGCAGTTTTAATTTCCTTCCATGGTAATGGGATATCTTTTATGACTGTGCAGATAAGTGCTTTCATGTGGAGAAACTCTTCAACATTCCTGTTGGTCTCCAGATAATAGCTTAGAAGCGCTATTCATGGAGGTTCTTAACTATGTCAATAGTGCAGGACACCTTGTCATCTTTTTTACAGGGTCTGATGGTGTTTTCAGTTCCTACAATACAGGTTTGGAATGTTATTGAGGCAAACGGTTCTGCAAGCTTTACAGTTAGGTACAGAAGAGGATGGCATCTATCATTACAAAGGTTGGTTGAAAAGAGAGGATGGGGCAGGTTCATTATGTACAGTATTCTGGTTTCATTATGAGGATAAACGTTTGGAGCTGAAAGGTATCATCTAGTGGCTCCATTGCAGTGGTGCTCAACTGGGGGCGATTTCTCTCTCCCTCTGGGACACTTGGCAATGTCTTGAGTCACAACTGAAGGGGTCATATTACTGGCATCTAATAGGTAGAAGCCAGGGACACTGGAGAACATCCCTCCATGCACAAGAAACCCACCCCCCCAACAGAGAGTTATCCAGTCCAAAGTATCAAGTTCCAAGGTTTAGAAACCTTGCATATCAGCTCTTTTTTAATACTACTATTTTATTATGCTATTATAAGTAGTACTCTTCATAGTACTTTTCAGTATCTAATATTTTTCTTGTTTATTTATTTTTCCTGGTGTGTTTCTCCATCTTGCCTGTGTTGGCCACCCCCATTTCTTCATCCCACTGACCAGTGCTCAGGAAGATTTTCCTTATCAGATAATGTACTTATCTCTGTTTCATTAAGGTTTGGTTCTGAGGTTTTATCTTGTTCTTTTGATGGGAACATATTCTTTTGTTTCTTCCTTTTGCTTGACTCTCTGTTGCATTAGATAAAGCAGCCAGACTTAAAGGAGTGGCCTCCTGCAGGAGATGAGCCTGATCGTTCAATCCTGCCTCACCCTTGTCTCTCAAACCTTAGTGATTGTCCAAACAGCCTATTTTATTTTTAATGGCTCCTAGTAGATGAGGGTTTGCCAAGACCAGTCTGTGTTACAAAGTGGGGGAATCTCAGTCAGTACCTAGATTCAGGCTGATTGGAAGCCAGACCCTCAGGCAGTAGATTTTAAAATATGCAAATATCAACAGTGCTGTGGGGCCGAAAGCATAGGCCCCATGGCCACCAGAGCCAGGTGATGTAGAGGTGTCCCCTGGAGGCAGCCTCAAAAATCAGGGCACACTTTGCGATGACCTAGAGGGGTGGGATAGGGCGGGTGGGAGGGAGGCTCCAGAGGGAGGGCATATGGGGATATATGTATACATACAGCTGATTCACTTTGTTGTGCAACAGAAACTAACACAGTATTGTGAAGCAGTTATACTCCAATAAAGATCTTAACAAAACAAAACAAAACCCAGGGCACCAGATGTAAAACTGGGGCACCAATCCAGAGTCTGAAAATATTAAATGAAAAATTTCAGACATAATTCATAAATTTTAAATTGCATGCCTTTCTGAGTAGCATGATGAAATCTCATGCCCTCCTGCTCTGTCCCACCTGTTATTTACCTAGTAGCCCTCTTGGTTATCAAATCAACTGTTACTATGTTACTGAACCACATTTGGGTCCGCTAGCCCATGCACAGTAAAGCCAATCTACTGATACCGGGTTATGGTGAAGGAAAGTGCCCTGTTTACTGTAAAGAACCAGACAAGGAGTCCAGGACAGCTAATGTTCGAAAACACCTGAACTCCCTGATGAGTTTCAGGGGCGCATTTTTAAAGGCAAGGTGAAGGAGAGGACACTCAGGGTATGTGATCAGCTCAGGCACAATTCTCTGAAAGGTTGATGGTGAGGTAAGAAGGTGATGTCACAGGGGTTAACGTTGTTAATCCCGAGGCTCCAGTAGGTCTGGGGGCTACATGCTCATCATGGTCATCAAGTAGTTAACCTCTTCCACTTGGTGGTGGTTTTAGCATCTGTAAAACAACTCAGGAAATGTTCATCTGATACTGTTATTAGGTACTTCACAGAGGACCCAAAGCAGGGGACTTGGGGGTAGGGGTAGGGGTCTTTCCCAGGAAGGCCCCGTAGGTCCTGCTTGGTTACCACAGCATCACAGTGCTTGTGTTCAGGAAAACCTTATTTTACTTATCAATGGCCCCAAAGCGCACGAGTAGAGATGCTGGCAATTCGGATATACCAAAGAGAAGCCATAAAGTTCTTCCTTTAAGTGAAAAGGTGAAAGCTCTTGACTTAATAAAGGAAAAAATAAGTTAAGTGCTGAGGTTGCTAAGATCTAGTAAGAACAAATGTTCTGTCTAAGAAGTTGTGAAGGAAAAAGAAATTTGTGCTAGTTTTGCTGTCACACCTCAAACTGCAAAAGATACAGCCACAGTGTGTAAGTGCTTAGTTAAAAGACAGAAAAGGTATTAAATTTGTACAACAAAATATTTAGAGAGAGAGAGAGAGAGAGAGACCACATTTATATAACTTTTATTATGGTATATTGTTATAACTGTTGTATTTTATTATTAGTTACTGTTGTTAACCTCTTACTGTAACTATAAGTTAAACTTTATCAGAGGTACATATGTGTAGGAAAAACTTTATACATAGTGTCTCGAACTATCCTTGATTTCAGGCATCCACTGGAGGGGGGAGGTCTTAAACCAGGGGTCCCCAACCCCCGGGCTGTGATACAGGTCCACAGCCTATTACAAACTGGGCCGCACAGCAGGAGGTGAGCAACGGGTGAGTGAGTGGGTGAAGGTTCATCTGCCACTCGCCATGGCTCCCCATTGCTGGCATTACTGCCTGAACGAATCCTCCCCCCGAATCTGTGGAAAAATTGTTTTCCACAAAACCAGTCCCTGGTGCCAAGAAGGCTGGGGACTGCTGTCTTAAAACATATTCTCCACAAATAAGGGGGATCTACTTATTTCCTTAGATATCCAATATTTTTTCATGCTCTGTAATGGAATTCATTTTAAACTGCACTTGCAAATTTTTTGGTGTTGGTGTATGAAAATACAATTTTTGTCTCTTCATCTATCCAGAGACCTACCTAGCTAAAATAATTTACTAATTCTATTAGTTTGTATGTAGATTCTTTTGACTATTTTTAAATATTCTCGTAAACTGCAAATAATAAAAGTTTTACTTCAAAAAAAAAAAAAAGAAAGAAACCCCAAACAAACGGAGCATCAGATGTAAAGCTGGGGCACCTGACCTAAAACCAGGCACCTGATGTAATCCATGACACCTGACGTGTTACTTCTGTAAACCTGTGACCTGTCGTAAAACTGGGGCACTTGTTGTAAACCCCAGGGGCACGTGACGTAAAACCGGTGCGTCACGTAAGCCCGGTGCCTCGCGTAAAGCCGGCGCCTGACGTAAAACCGGGCGTCTGACGTAAAACTGGCGCCTGACGTAAGCCCGGGCGCCTGATGTAAAACCACGACACCTAACGTATTACTGAGTGCCTGACGTAAACCTGGGACCTGCAATAAAACTGGGGCACTTGATGTAAACCCCGGGCACTCGACGTTAAACTGGGAGCCTGACATAAAACCGGGCGCCTCTCATAAGCCCTACGCCTGACGTAAGCTCTGCGCCTGACGTAAAACCGGGCGCCTGACGTAAAACCAGTGCCTGACGTAAAGCTGGCGTCTGAGGTAAAAACCGGGTGCCTGGTATAAAACCCGGCACCTGTCGTAAAACTGGGGCACTTGACGTAAATCCACGGCACCTGACGAGAAGCAGGGGCAACAGTTGTAAAGCGGGGGGACCGGATGTAAAACCCAGCACCTTGTGTCAAACCGGGCACCCGATGTAAACCTGGGCACCAGACTCCCCAGGCGCCTGACATAATGCTGGGGCACCAGAGGTAAAACCGGGCGTCTGACATAAAACTGGGGCCCTTGACGTAAAACCGGGTACCTGACACGTGTGAAAACTCCCTCCTGAGAGATCCTGGCCCTGGAAGGAGGGCACAGAGATGCTGCCTGCCAGCCTCCTTCGCAGAGAACACCAGCAGTCTCCCAAATGTGTTAAATCAGAGGCCTGCCCTTCAGGCCGGTGCTTCAGGACCAGCAAACAGAGCCTCTCCCCCAGCCGTTGGGGCATCCCTGGAGGCGGCTTCCGCGCTGGACCCAGGGCTGGTGAGTCTGAGCGCGGGCCTTCCACAGCTGTCTCTCGGACTGTAGGGCAGGTATCGTGAAGTGACTGGTTTTCAAAGCTAGATGTTTTGGGGGCTCATGTCTCAGGTGCAGGTCTTAAAGGTTGGGGGTGTCCCATGTGGGGTTCAGAGCCTTCACTCCTCAGGGAGAAGCTCAGGGTTTGAGCTCCCTCCTGTGACTGTGGGTTGCCGCCCAGGGGCGGTCCTTATGGCCATCCGCGTCTGGCCTCTCCCACCTGCTCCTTTTCTCCTTCGCCTGCGGCGTAGGCGCTGCTCAGCCAGGTTTCAGGTTTTTTTTTTTTTTTTTCCAAGAGGAAATTGTTCCATATGTAGCTGCAGGTTTGGTGTGTAGGTCACCGGCTTGGACTGGAATCTCCTTAGTAAGATTTTCCTGAACGTTCTGTGTTCCACTGTGGTTATTTCTTTTAGTAGGAAACTGAAACCAAAAGTGGGCCAAAAGATTGTAGTACAAGATAGGGGCATTGGTATCAAGATATTGGCATCTTGATTGACAAGCCAGCGTCCCATCCTGCTGGTGTTTTGATCACTTTAAGGAGGACAGTTTCGTCCACTGGTTTGTGTTTAAACACAGAAGTGAAGAGAAACAGGCATCTTCTCTTCTGTATCCCTAATGTTTCAAGAGAACCTCATATTTCTTAGATTTTCCTGATAGCATTAAATTAGATGCCTGATACAAGAGAACTATGCCTGATTCTCGAGTTTATTTCTCTGGAACACGTCACGTCCTCTTAGTGGTGATAGGAAAAAATAACTTCAGGAAAAGACTTCGTAGCAACCATAGAGTATGTAAATATTTATTCTCAGGGAGTCTAGATAAATTGCTGTAAGAAATTTATAGAAATGGTTTATATATATCTCACAATTTCATTTGTCTTTTTCACTTTAATTAGACCTCATCTCTGCTAATAAGCCTTTGCTTGACTTAGACTTTTGGTGACCCCCTACTTCATGGTGAATTCCTGGAATTTCGCTAATGTCCACTTAGGAAGTGCTCATTTTTCCACTTAGGAAGTGCTCTCTGTATATGGGGAGCCGGGGGGGGGGCAAGGTATAGAATGGATAGATATTCTCTTTGCATTGACTTCATGGTAGGTCAGTGCCCCTAATCCCTGTGTTGTTCAAGGGTCAACTGTATATAGTCTGTAGATTCTCACGTTATTAAAGAAAATAAGTTTGAAACAATACTAAAGCGTATATATAGCTTTCATTTGCGAGTTTATCGGGCAGTTACTGTATTTTTTTAATGTAATCTCTATTTTAAATATGACAGATTTTGGGTTCATGAGAACTCCATAATATTACATTTAGCAAAGGTGTCCACTTGCCTTTGGTGTCCATGAAAGAAATGAACCAAAACATCAGCTAATGGGGCATTTGTGATATACATAAGGTGTTGAGTGCTTGTGAGAAGGAGTAATGTTGAGGAAGAAATAGAGGAAAAAGGAACGAGTGGTCTTTACTCTCCCCCTACTCTTCTTTGCAAAGCATTGCATTTTCACCTTCGTTCAACTTCCCTGCACTTGTGTACATGTTTGTTTTTCCTACTGAATTATAATATCCTTGAAAGAAGACTTAATTCATCTTTTTTCCTCAAAGCACTTAGCAGTTCTCCTTGAACAATTTCAATAGCTCAGGAGCAGGAGGTAACTTAATGATTTGCTATACTTCATCTAAATGATGAGCATGCTTTGTAAACCACCGCTGTTAGTGACAACATTAGGTTATCATGGTAATCATCTAGATAATTAGGTTATCCTGATACTCTCAGTGGGTTGAATGGTGGCCTGCAAAAAGCTGTCCGAGAACTAATTCCCAGAAACTGTGAATGTAGTCCTATTTGGAAAAAGAGTCTTTGCAGATGTAATTAAGCTAAGGATCATGAGATGAAGAGGTCATTCTGGATTATCCAAGTGGTCTCTAAATGCAGTGATAAATTTCTTGTAAGAAACACCTGTGAGAGAGATTCGACAGAGAAACAGGGAGGAGGGGAGGAGGCAATGTGACCACGAAGACAGGGACTAGAGTGATACAGCCACAAGCTGTACATTGTTGGCAGTCATCAGAAGCTAGGAGAGACATGGAATGGATTATCAACCTGGAGCCTCTGGAGGGAGTCCACCTTGATTTCAGACTTTTGGGCTGTAAAACTGTGAGAGAGGATATTTCCGTTAAGCTACCAGGTTTGTAGTAATTTGTTGCTACTGCCCTAGGAAACTAATACAGCTTAGCTCTGGACAGTCCCCCAGAGACCACCCTCCCTGTATCTGGAGAACCTGGGCTGTTAAATGGAGCCACTGACTTCCTGATGTTCTTTTATTAAATGCTTCACAGCCTCAGGCTGGAGGGCTCCTCCCCAGCATAGATTCTGGGGATAGAGGGAACGTATCTTCACTTAAAACAAGAAACCAGTAGCTGCTACACTACCCAGGGAAAGTTGAGGGTAAGGGAGGGGAAGTACTGCTCTCACAACCTCCTGCTTTTTGAACAGTCTTCTAGAACCCTACTTTCATTGCCTTTTGAAATTTAATCCCTGTAGAGAGATAAGGTGCTCTTAGACAACAGAGACTTTCAAGATAACATCTGAACACATTTATGACAGTGTCACAGACGAGAAAATCATAGGGAAGGAAGTATTTGTATGTAGACAGATGCTTCTTGGAGGAAGTAAGTTTAGAGCCGGACTGTGATAAAAAATAGAGGGTTTGAGTAAGTGGCTAGTGGAAAGGAAGGTATTTTAGGTGGCAACACAGAAGAAAGAATAAGCAGAGGAGATGAAAACTAGTGTTGCTTGAAGGAAAGATCATCAGAACCACATTGAATGCTAACTAGGGTGTTCAGTTACCATTGGAAGAATTTGGGTTTTTTAATCTAGAGGTCCGTTGTGGTTTGGTGAGCAAGGTAGGCCTCGCTTGAGAGGCTGCAAGCCTTTCAGGAGTTATCACTGGTGGGGTGGATGACGCTGTAGGCCCCCTACAAGTTTCCTCCCTCAGCAAATCTTTCTGACTTCTCCAGTCAAGCATAAGTGCCCTTTTCTCTGCTCCATGCATAACTTGAACACTGCTGTGGAGTATCCCTCCTACCCCCATGTGGTTTGGATTCCTTCTAACTCTAAAAGGCCCCAAGGGAAATGTATTCCCATTATCTAGCACTGGACCTGGCTTCCAGTAGGTACTCCAATACCATTTCTTCTAAACTCAGTGAATTTCAGGGGGGACTCCTATAGAGGATTCAAGACCCGGATTCCAGCTCTTATAGCTGTTGTCTTCTCACAGCCAGGAGCTGTACAAAAGGATTTTTAAAAATAATTAATTAATTAATTTTTTGGCTGTGTCGGGTCTTCGTTGCTGCGCGCTGGCTTTTCTCTAGTTGCGGCGAGTGGAGGCTGCTCTTTGTTGTGGTGCTCGGGATTCTCTTGTTGCGGAGCCCGGGCTCTAGGTGCACAGGCTTCAGTAGTTGCGGCTCGTGGGCTCTAGAGCGCAGGCCCAGTAGTTGTGGCGCATGGGCTTAGTTGCTCCATGGCATGTGGGATCTTCCCGGACCAGGGCTCGAACACGTATCCCTCCATTGGCAGGCAGATTTTTAACCACTGCACCACCAGGGAAGTCCCCAAAAGGGTTTTTAAAAAAGTGATTTTCACACTTGGGCAACATGACCATAGTGCCTAATTCAGGAAGACACTCTTTCACGTTTTCAGTCTCTGCACATGGCTCTCCCAAGTAGAAAGCATGTCTTTACTGGGTTAATGTAAAGTTCAGAGAAAATGTGTGGCTAAAGGACAGGGAGTTGCCAGTGTTTGTTGAGGACCTGATAGTGTACTGAACACTACATTTGAGATTGAAAATCCATCAACCAGTACACATTTTGTTTTTTATTTTGTAGTTCCTTTCTTGTTTTATATATATATATATATATATATATAGTTTTTTTTTTTTTTTTTTGCGGTGCGCGGGCCTCTCACTGTTGTGGCCTCTCCTGTTGTGGAGCACAGGCTCCAGACGCACAGACTCAGCGGCCATGGCTCATGGGACCAGCCGCTCCGCAGCATGTGGGATCTTTCCGGACCAGGGCACGAACCTGCGTCCCCTGCGTCGGCAGGCGGATTCTCAACCACTGCGCCACCAGGGAAGCCCTCTTGTTTTATATTTTTTGATCAGTGTCCCAATACACTTTATATTTGTTGACATTTCTATATATGTTATACTTCAATAGAGCATTTCACTTAAAAGAAACAAATATGAACCTGTTGCTATGTCTAGCCTATTGTTATTGATCTCAAAATAATGGGACAAAATAGTTTACAATTCCTTATACTTACATTACATTACTTTTAGTAATTGGATGAGAAAAAATATTTGAAAGAAATTGAAGGGGGCAAAAAGCAATATAATTTGATTTAATTACCTTTTAATCAAAGTAATTGATTAAATTACCTTTTAATCAAAGTAATTGATTAAGATTATTCCCAGATCAGGAGAGAGCTCTTTTCATGATAAGATTCCTGCAAAGTGTTAATGACTACCAAAAAAAAAATTCCAAAGTGTTTAAGACAATATGATTTGACAGGTTTTGGAGAGATGAAAAACATTCTTTTATAAAAGAGAAAAATAATTCAGAGTAATCTTAAGATAGTAGACTTGCATACCTAGTTTGTAATGGCAATTTGATTTAGATTGAGTATAATACTTATCAATGGAATAAATATTTGCTATGCAAAAGAAAGTACATGAAATGGAAGGGAATGAGGTATCAACTTTGTTTTAAATTAATCCTAAGATATTTGAGGAAAGGATCATTAGCAGTTAGACTTGAAGATATGGAAGCAATATGACAAAGCCGAAATAAGTAAGCAATAAAATAAATGACAGTAGAATGTTTCCTAAAATAATTACCTGCATATATTGCTTTCTGGAGAGACAAAGCAAATAAAACAAAATCCCAGATGCCTTCATTCAATGTATATTCAAGTCATAAAACCTTAAAATCTGGGTTAAAGGTCATAAACCTTTGTAAAGTGTGACTTAAGAAATGTTATTAAAAACCAAGCAGTTGCTGAAAGAATTATATGGAAATTAAAAAAAAATCCTTGAGAAATCCCTTTAGACCTCTCAGAAATACACAAGCATACACACACACACACACACACACACACACATACACACACATACACACACACACACACATATATATGTAAGTGAATTGTGTCTGAAATAACAGAGAAGATATTTAAAGGGCCATAACTATTTGTTAGAATGTAAATGTAACGAGTATTACAAATATCTCAAGTTACCCGTGTGTAGGACTACCTAAGCACTCCACATCCCCTGTGTCTGCTTGTGATAAGGCATTCACATGAAGACAGTCAAGGCTTTTGCTTAGCATCTCTATAAAATAAAATTACCAGGTTTTCTTGAGCCTTTTACACATTTAATCTGAATATTCCCAGTGACTAAGATGTGTATGAATGAATTAGTTAAACTGTATAAGTGCAGGACAGTTCTGGCTATCACATTCAGAATCTTCACCTGTAAGATATTTTAGGAGAACACTTTTTTCATATTTTCTTTCTGTTATTTATTTGAAGAAGGAAGAGAAAGGAGGAGGAGGAAGAGGAGGAGGAGGAGGAGGAGGAGAAGTGGGGGAGGGAAAGCCAGAGAACAGCAAGAGAGCTATAGTCAGATCTGGTTGAAAAGTGTAGATCCCTGGGCTCCACGTCCAGCTTCCTGAGTTAATAAAAATCTTTTTGGTGGTTCTAATCATTAGCAGAGTTGGGGATAACTGGGTTAGAGAATACTGAGATTGTCCATAGGTTGATCCTCCTGGGCCCTAGTCTACAAGGGTCATATCAAGTGTTAAGGAGATTGTGTACTGGTGTCCCCCACAGTGCTTTCCATGCCTCACTCCAGAAGAACGAGGAGCATGGGAATCTCAGACCCACGGTCAGGACATTTGGAGGAATATTTTGGAATAGAGACGGCTTCTTCAGGTCCTACAATTATAACAAACTCATGGAGAACAAGAAATGTGTCTTTTCCAGCTTTACCTCTGGTGTTCACCAGTGTGCCTAGTGTGAAATACCTGATAGTAAATGTACTGATTTTGATGCATTATGCAGGCTTTGTGGGTGGCACCCAAGGCTAAGTTCTTGTAGAGAACTTGATTCGTTATGTTACCATTGCCAATAAGAAGCCCATGATGCAGGAATTAGAATTATTTATTTGTTAAAGATTACTTATTTATTTATTTATGGCTGTGTTGGGTCTTTGTTGTTGCGCTCGAGCTTTCTCTAGTTGCGACGAACAGGGGCTACTTTTTGTTGTGGTGCATGGGCTTCTCATTGCAGTGGCTTCTCTTGTTGCAGAGTATGGGCTCTAGGCACGTGAGCTTCAGTAGTTGTGGCATGTGGGCTCAGTAGTTGTGGCTCGTGGACTCTAGAGCGCAGGCTCAGTAGTTGTGGCACACGGGCTTAGTTGCTCTATGGCATGTGGAATCATCCTGGACCAGGGCTCAAACCCGTGTCCCCTGCATTGGCAGGCGGATTCTTAACCACAGTGCCACCAGGGAAGTCCAGGAATTAGATTTAAAATAAATCCATCTACACTGTAAGAGCATTGGTTGAAGGGAGTGACTATTTCTATTATGCCCTCACTGGAACATGCAAACTTAATGGTTTCACAAGGAAGGGAGAAGTGGAAATGTCAAATGTAGGAAAACAGGAAAATACAATTACCTTGTCAGCTTTCCTAATACTGATTGTGGGTGGGTAGCAAACAATGGCTAATATCTCAAATCCAGGAGAAATTAAACCATATCTTTCAGTAGAATCAAACAGGAGATATCTATATGGTCAGATATGTAGCTTAAAACAAAAAATTTTCTGTTCAACTTTAATTAAAATAAAACAAATTTATCTGAGAGAGGGCTCTCACAGAAACAATCACAAAGTAAATTTCTCAAGGAAATGTGGTAATCTTGAAATGTCTTATTTGTTCAAAAAAGAATTGAAATTTATAGTCCACCTCTATGAGAAATTACAGTATGATTCAAATGTTTTAATATGCTTAAATTAAAGGATTCTTATTGCTGTGACCAGTTTTTATTTGGGACTTTATTAAATACTCTGTAATGTAAACAGGGAATAATCTCAGTTTGAGTGTTTTGGTTGCCATAAAGGTACAGCAAAAGGATTCATAGAAATTTTTGTATTTCACAAGAGTAATTTTGGGACCCCATACCTTTGTGCAAAAAATGGTAGGTACTAGCCTGTACAGTATTCTTTGTACCTTGTAACATATGGCAAGACATCTGATTTAGAGTCCAAGAGTGTTACATTTTAGACAAGGTAGCCTAGTGTATAAACACATTGTTTCCATAAATTTCACACTGCCTTGTTATTCTGGCACCTGCTGTTCCAAGAAAGAGGAAAGCTGAAGGAAATAAAACTCAGCACAAAATAGAGCAGCACTTGAATGGCAACTGCTGGGATGTACAAAGAGGAGACACAAAATGGGAAGACAAGATGCATTTTTTTTAAAGGTGGGGTAAGATCTTATTTTCAGTAGAATATTATTGTATTTAACTGAGAAACAATTGAAGTGAACAAGGTGAAGTGAAATTTGAGAGGAAAACAAAAGGGCTTTAATTGATTTTAGTTCACAGACTCTTAGAGCTGGTGTGGATTTTATAGAATCCCAATCTTGTCATTTTATAACTAAGGAAAGTAAGGCTCAGAGAGGTTGGTGCCTGAAATTCACATGGTTCACATGATTGCTGGTGGAATTCTTTCTGGAACTGTAATTTATTTTATAAACTAAATGCCCACTTATAAATAAAATGCCCACTTCATTTATTTATATACGTATTTTTTTCTATTCCTGGAGGAAACATGAAAGCATAATATTCACAAAATGTTCGAGTGATTTTGGATGAGTGACATGCTGGAAATCAGAGCTCTTCCTTGAGCAACAAGTGGTTTGTCTAAGTGCACACTGAGGCTCCAATCCTTAGGCCCTGTGGGGAGAGGGCTCTGTCCTGTGGCCACAGCCCTGGTAGCAGGGACATGGGAAACTGCTGGGCTCCCCAAAGACTTCCCTATCTTACTCCTCCGTCATCTTACAGGCATAGAATCTAAGGGCCTCCCTGGGATGCTGGAGATTCTTGCAGTATAAGCTGGTGGTAGAAACCCTTCTGAAAATGTTCTTGAGAGTGAGAGGTTGCAGATTCTGACTAGGTGTTCAGCATCCACTTGTGGAACTTGGATTGAGTCCCTGGAGTTGTGGGGCTTCTTTCCCCGGGGTGGCTGAGTCACTGAGAAGAACACAGGCTTGGAGTCAGAACATCCTGAATTTGAATTTTGACTCTACAAAGGGACCATCTTTGTGACCATAAACAGACACTGAAGTCTCTGTATCTCTATTTATTGTGAGGGAAAAGACATCTGGCTTATAAAATTCCCAGTAATGGCCTTCTCTGCCAAACAATGAGGAATCAAACAGTAAATTTAAATATTTCCCTCCGAATTTCTGAAGATATTTCTTTGACTCAGTGCAGAAAGTGATAGCACTAACTTTTTCTTTGTTATCTAATTTGCAGACTTGGGAGTAAGGACACTCAAAATCCTCTTGGATGACTCACATAATGAGATGATAGCAATTTCCTTGAAAACATTAACTATTAGTCACTATATAAATAAGTTTTAAATATTGACTCCACTGATCTTCCCATCCTTCTTTCTAAATACCAATCCTGGCTTGAATGCTGTTTTTAAGGTATATAATGGGCTACAACAATTGACAATACTCAGACAAAGAAAGGGGTGGGTGGTACACAGGCAGAGCTGCAATTCAGCCAGCGTGGAGGTCAAGGTTCTGTGGAGGAATGGAGGTTACTGATTTTTAAAAAAATTTTATGGAGATATACTTAATATGCAAAGAGTTGCATGAATTTAAATGTATACATTTGATGAGTTTGGACATATGCATACACCTGTGATAACCATCACCATAAACAAGGTAATAAACATATCTATTAGTTCCAAAAGCACTCTTGTATTCCCTTGCTTTATTATTCTTTGTGGTAAGAACACTTTGTGTGAGATCTACCCTGTTGACAAGTTTTTAAGTGCATAGTACTGTATTGTTAACTATATACTCTAGAGTTTTATATAAGATGAATAAGTTCTAGAGAGCTGCTGTATAACTTAGTGTTGTATGATTTTTAAAAGTGTGATTTTTCAGTACAGGGTGTTTTGATTAGGTGGGTTGATCCAAGCATAACGTTCTAGGAGGAAAAGAACATTGAGTGTTGTGGCCTCAAATTCAAAAAAAAAAAAATCACTAACAAAAAATTGGCAAGAACCTTAGATAAAAACAACTATAACAAAAAAAAGAATGTTACATAGCGTATAAATTACAGCGAAAAAGTAATATCTTTTATAGTTTTATTTACATTATAAATGTTTAAAAAGTGATATTAATGTTTCTTGATATTTCCACAGTTCCTTTCTACCAAAGGATAAAAAAATGTACTTTCACGATGTTCATCATTCATTCAGCTTCATTCATTGAACACCTACAATATGGCAGAAACTATTTGACCATATGATGAATAAAATGAGCACTTTAAATGTTTAAGTAAAACACGCTGGTAGGTTAGAGGGAGACAGTAAACAAGCACATAACATGCTTCCAGGCACTGAGAAGTATTATGAAGGCAGATAGAGAGAGGAGCCCTGGTCTGTTTGAGATAAGCAGGTCAGCAAAGGCCTCCCTGAGGAGGTGACGTTGGGGCAGAGGCCTAAATTAAGTGAAGGAGGGAGCCACCTGGAGTTCTAGGGGAAGAGCATTCCATGTACAAGGAACAACAGTGACAACAAAAGGAAGCATTTATTTTGCAGATATGAAGGAGCACGTCAGGTACCCAGAATAGAAAGAAGGCCAGGTGATCCAAAAAATGGAGAAGGTGAGAGAGTAAGGATAGGAAAAAAACTGTAGGCCATGGGTTTTGTTCTGAATGTAATGGGAAGCTGTGATGGTTAATTTTATGTGTCAACTTTGCTAGTCTGTGGTGCCGAATTGTTTGGCCAAACACTAGTCTAGATGTTGCTGTGAAGGTATCTTTTAGATGGGATTAACATTTAAATCAGTAGACTTTGAGTAAAACAGATTGTTCTCCATAATGCAGGTGGGCCTCGTCCAATCAGTTGAAAGCTTTAAGAGAAAAGATGGAGATTCCCTGAAGAGGAAGGGGTTCTTCCTCCACACTGAAACATAGAAATTTGCCTGAGCTTCCAGCCTTCAGACTCAAGACTACAACATCAGTTCTTGCTGGAAATTCCAGCCTGCTAGCCTACCCTGCAGGTTCTGGACTTGCCACCTTCCACAACTTGATCAGTACATTCCTTAAAATAAATCTTTCTCTCATCTCTCTCTCTTCATATATATATAAATACACACACATACACATACACACACACACACACACATACACACACATACACACACATACACATACACATACATACATACATACATCATTTTGGTTCTGTTTCTCTGGAGAACCCTGACTAATATAGAAGCCATCTGACTTACTTGAGCAAGGGCATGGTATGGTCTGATTTACATTTCAAAAATCACTGTTACTTCAGGGAGGGAGACTGACTCTTGGCAGCAAGAGGGAAGCAGAGAGACTAGCTAGAAGGCTGTTCTGGTCCTGTAGGTGAGACCTGACAGCGGCCTGGAAGTGATTAGAGGTCGCTGGTTTTGAAAAATATTTTGCAGGCTTTTTAAACAGATCAGATGAAGGGTGTGAAAGAAACAGATAAATCAAGGCTTACGTGTTGGGTCTGAGCAACTGTGTGAAGGGTGTGCTATTTATAAAGATAGTTCTGGAAGCCTGGATAAGGAACAGGTGTGCAGAGGTGGAAAAGGAGGGGAGGGAAGATGTATTAAGGATCCAGAGTTTTATTTTGAGCACATTAATTTCATGTTGCCTGTTTGCTGTCCAAATGGAAACATCAGTTAGAGCATTAGATGCAGGCATATGCTGCTGTACTGTACAGTGGTAGTTAAGAGCACAGTCTGTGGAGCCAGAATGTGAACCTCACTGTCTTGGTCTTTTAATCTTAAAAATGGGATGATAGACATACATTACTGATGTGACATGAGGATTAGATTAATCAACATGTGTAAGCTATTAGAATGTGCCTGATGATCACAGAAAAAGTTATGTAAATGTTAGCTATTCTTATAGTCAGAGTATTATCTTTCTGGCTCATCAAATAAGTTCCTAGATTGAGGCAGGGGCCTGGGGAATGTCTCCCAAGCATCCTGCTTTGTATAGTTTTTGATTACTAGCTCAAAGAGGTCAAAACACAAACAGGAATTGGATGCCAATTGTTTGTCTTCCCTTTGCCCGGATGGCAAGCGCTTCTGGAATGATGACATCAGAAAACTGTGCTTTAATAAAGCACACTTTTCTACCTGATTGCAACATCAGCTTGTCTGATGCAGCCCCACTTCCCCCAAATACCTCCTTGCCTTCTATGCTTTCTTTCTCCATTGCATATCACACCTTCTTATATACTGTACATGTCACACTTATTTGCTTATTTTCTGTCTCCTCTTGGTAGAATGTAAGCTCTAGGAGGGCCGGGATTTTTGACCATTTTTGTTCACCTGGAAGAGTGCCTAGCTCAGTCAATACAGGAGGAGTGAATGATATTTCCTAGTGCTTATCGTTCCCTTTGTTTCTTATTCTATTTCTTCACATATTTTCCCATGAGAAAGGCACATCAAAAAGAAGGTTGCACATTAACATGATTCTCTGGACCTTTATGATTCGTGCAGAATGTTAATTTTCATTGAAACAAACCTCATCTATGAAATGGAATTTCAGAGGAAGCCTCTGATGGCAGTTTCAGTTTTGACTTTGGAAATCAATTCTGGAATTGACATATAGTCTCCTGAAAGTGATGACGCTTTTTTGCTGTTGGCTGTCTGCTCCGTTTCCCTGCCAGTCTAAGTGTGGGCAGTAATACACTCCAGTTGCAGATTCTGATCACAGGTTTTTGCTCAGCAATGCTTGTCGATGAGAGGCATTGAGAGCCGTGCTGAGTGGAAGTTGATACATGACCAAGTCAATCTATGACTTGTGAGTCTTATTGTAAGTCCAAGACACTGTATTGATTCTGTAGAATGGGCTGGAAACTGACCATCATCTCACAGAACACTCTAACTTGCTCCGCATCTGTTTATTCCCAAGGGAGCATTTGCATCACGCAACTTTCTTCCAAATTCATTAACTTCTGTTTCCCTTTACATTCCATTGTGATTTTACCCTACGTATGAAGAGTGGACAAATGGATGTCTTTATTTAGCACAAAAGCATCGGTCCTGTTTTAATGTCAGCTTTTCAGAGGCAGTTAATTTTATCTTCTCTTAGTGCATGGTTTTAGTACACAGATACTGTTTCCTTGGACAAACAGGCATTGTGTCAAAATAAATTTCATTTGACCTTACACTTCTTGTGCCAGCACTTACTATCACCCTTAGCATATTGTATTGCAGGTAGTCTTACAAAATATTTTTAAATTAATCTTAATATTATAGCTGTTGTCTCGTTTCTCATTGTGATTGTACCAGCCAGCACATCATGGCACATAGTTGGAGTTCAACAAATGATGGTTGAAGTGAGTTAAATATTAATTCCTGAGGCTGCATGGGAAGGGGCATTGCCATTGTGCTGCTTTCAGATTTCCCTTTTATCTATAGAATGAATGATAGGCTGAAATAGGACTCCTCATCAGCTATTCTCTTTGTCCTTGAAAGTGGATGTAGACTGGACCTCAAGGAAAAAAACCCGTTTCTGAACTAGGTTACGATCCTTTTGTGCCTCTGAATTCTAAGCATGTTTTATGTCATTGGAGGATGGTTATTCCACTGAATGACTAAAATTATAGAACATCCGTTCTAGCTGGAAGGAAGCCTCTAATTCTGCTAGAGAATGTTCATTATATAGATAAGTAGTGGGGACTGAGAATTTAGGGACTTACTTCAGACCTCAGAGCTGTCAGCTCATGTGGGAAGGAAATTCATAGCTCCTGTGCTCTACCATGATATTAGACCTTGATTTGGAGGTAGTTACTTGATTTCCTGGGCATTTATCTAAGGCAGAACATTCTGAACAAAGCCTGCATTCTTTTTCAGAGATGACTAGATGCTGCCACTGAAGCCAGCCAGGCAGGGAAGTTAGTCTGTGAGTTTGGTTTCTGCAGAACACATGCTGAATCACTTTCTCATGGCTGTTGGTACTCAGAATTGTCCTACCATCACCCAGGTCTTTGCTGTTGCTGTTTTTAGTTCACCTGAGGGGGGAAAAATTGAACTGAGCAACAGAAGATACGTGGACAATAAAAAAAAAAAATCAAATAAACATTTTCCTCCCCTAAGGCTAAAAGGAAAGAGAAGGATTCAAATAAAACCTTCTAAGAATAATGATTCATTTATAATAAATGTCATATCCCTTGCCTTGGCTCTATGATGTCATTACTATTATTTATATAATATTCTGGACTGTGCAACCCGCACTGCTGATGCTGCTTCAAAGGGTGGGGTGCCTCACAGCTACTGTTATATGTCAATATAGCCATTTTATTTATACACAAATGAATGAGCTTATTATATAGTATAAGTGATAAGCGCAAAGAAGAAAAATAAGGGAGGAAAGGAGGAGAGGTAATCTTGATGATAGGTGAGTAGCCTTAGACAGCCATAGGGATTTATTTTAAATACACTTTCCAGGTTTGCAAGTTACGTCCTAAACAGCAGCGTACGGAACAGATGCAGGCAAAGCCACCAGCATTAAGAAAATGGGGTCACAGCTATGGAGACGAGACATTCGCCCCTTTTACATGCACTTGGTCTTAATGCAGATTGTGCAAAAATAAATGAATACATAATCAGACCCCATTTTCTTTAACTGAATTATCATTTATTTTTATTAGTATCTAGAAAGGATTCAGACATAAGAAAGAATATCTATTAGCTTTATTTTTCAATACAAAAGCCAAATCGTTGTACGTGATTTTAATAGATTCAAGTGGTAGATCAATTAACAAATTGTTTAATTTAAATCTATTTAACTTTAAAGAGGAATCCTTCCTTCCCCTTGTTTTTGTTCATTTAGTCATTAATATATTTTTTTGGTCTTAAATTGAAGTCATTTTGAAGCACCTTTCCTGGACGTGATCAATACTAAGAGTTATTGCTATGTTCTCTCACCTTTTTCATTTTATGATAACATTAATGGTTCACAAAAGGGCTGTATTTTGCAAGTGTTGGGCATGAATATTGGAGAATATAAATATAGAATTGGATGCTTTGCAGAGACTCTGCAGCTGGAGGGATGACAAGGCTGGTCTTCACTGAGGAACAGAGTCTAAGTGACACCATTCAGGTGTCCACCAAATCTGAGAGGCTAAAAATCCAGTGCAAGTGGAAATGATAACCTTTGTGCATGTGACAGTGACTTTCTCTGCATGATAATGGGGAAGAAGAGGAGAGAGCCTAAAAATACTGCAGCAATAAGACATTCAATATATGGACCTAAAGACCTTCTTGCAATGGTGTAGTAGGCAGAATAATGGCCCTCTTAAAGATGCCCATGCTCTAATCCCTGGAGCCTGTGAATATATTACCTTCCATGGCAAAAGGAACTTCAAAGATGTGATTAAGGGTATGTACCTTGAGATGTGGACCTTATTCTGGATTATTCAGGTGGACCCAATCTAATCTGGCTTGGTCACAGAGAGAAGCAATGGAAGAAGAGGGAAAGATTCAGAGTATGAGGAGGACTCACCATTGCTGCCTTTAAAGATGGAGGAAGGGGGCAATGAGCCAAGGAGTGTGGACCTCCTATGAGGCTGGAAATGGCCCTCAGTTGATTGCCAGGAGGGAAACAGAGATCTTGGTTCTACAAATACAGGAACCGAAACACTGGTAACCTGTATGACCATGGAAAAGGATCTTCCCCTAGAGCCTCCAGAAAGGAACACAGTCCTTCCAATACCTTAATTGTAGCTGGATGAGACCCATATCAGTTGTCTGACCTACAAAACTGTAGGCCACTATGTTTGTGGTTATTTGTTAGAGTGGTGATAGGAAACTAATATAAATATTGGCGAATGAATGAAAAACATTAAGAGTGGAGTCTTCTTTGGGTCCATCAGTTTCAGCACTTGGAACGAGCTGCCACGTGGAATAGGCGAAGCTGTATTTGCTCTTACATTTGAAAGCACCCATTATTGACAGCTCAGGCAAACATTCAGGTCAGTTAAAATAATGAATAAAGGGCACATCTACACAAGAGTCAGACTTGTTATATGTTACCACAGAAGATAACTTCATTTTCACACAGGCTTAGGAGATAGGAGACATAGCTTTTTTGTTGAGGTCTTAAAAAATAATTTCCAAATTATTTTGGTGAACTATTTCTCTTTTTGTTTCTGGGTAAAGGGTCAACTGAAATTGCTCAAGCTTCTTATAACAATCAATCATTTGTCATGGAAAAATGATGTAGCCAGCAATTAGGTCAAGTTTTATACCAACTTCTTTGCTTTTTCTCTGCAATTAATTGAATCTTTTACAATATCAGTGCTTGAGTATATAGTTGACCCTTGAGCAGCCTGGGGGAATCGGGGGCACCAACCTTCTGTGTAGTTGAAAATCTGTGTATAATTTATAGTCAACCCTTCAAATTCATGGTTCCTTCACACACACAGCTTCTCTGTATATATGGTTTCGCACCTTCTGATTCAACCAACTCAGGTGGTGTAGTACTGTAGGACTTACTATTGAAAACAATCCACGTGTAAGTGGACCTGTGCAGTTCAAACCTGTGTTGTTCAGGGTCAACTCTTATCTTTTTAGCTCACTTACTTTTGGTTCAACTTCTCTCCTTCTCCCTGGCCGCCTTCTTAGGGCTCCTTGAGCACCAGCTACTTGTTACTAGGACCCTATGTTGGGGATCCTCCTGAGCATGGAGAACTCTATCCATGTGTACTCAGGACTCACATAGAGATGTAACATGGAGGCACAGGGGCGTTCTGATGGACCATGCCTGGATCATACCTAGGTTTAAATTGTATTGAAATTTCACTAGTTCAAAATATGATTTCCTTTTTTCAGAATTCAAATTGCTCAGAGAGGCAGGGTCTGAGTCCATAAAAATTATACATATGCAGACAGGCCTTGTGAGGTCCATCCTGCATTGATATAGACTCCTTAATAGGGTTAAACTGTTGTGTTTGTGCCTGTGTGTTGTTTTGGGTTGTGTACAAGCCAGTCAGATCTTTTCCTCCTTAGCCCCAGGCAGAGCATTTCAGACCTGTTGTGGACTGAGTCGTGCCCCTGCCCCCCAATTCTTATATTGAAGCCCTAATCCCCAATGAGACTATATTTGAAGATAGGGTCTCTAAGGGGGTAATTAAGGTTAAATGAGCTCATAAGAGTAGGGTTCTATATGATAGGACTAATGTCCTTATAAGAAGAAGAGATACTAGAGTTCTCTCTCTCTCTCCCAGCACTCACAGAGGAAAGACCAAATGATGACACAGCAAGAATGAGGATTTTATAAGTCAGGAAGAGTGATCTCACTAGAATCCCAATTTACCGGCACCTTGATCATGGACTTCTAGCCTCCAGAATTGTGAGAAAATAAATTTCTGTTGTTTAAGCCCTCCAGCCTCTGGTATTTTGTCATAGAAGCCTCGGCAGATTAACACAAGACCACTTCAGGAGTCTGCATTTCATCCTGGGAAGTCCTTGAGGCAAATTAAGCCTGGGACATGTGGCATCGTCCATTTTACCTTTGAAAGCAAATATCTCTGGCTCTTGTGTAAAAAATGACATGAAAAAGGAAGGAAAGAATGGAAGTGGAAAGTTAGCTGAGAGGCTACTGTACTGGTCCACGCAAGAGGCAATGACATTCTTTAAGATTTGACGATGTAAAGCAAAAATGACAACTCTAAATTGTGCCATTTATAACATATCCTACTTGTGCAATTTATAACACATGAAGATAGAATATGTATCACAACAATAGCCAAAGAGTGGGGATTTAAGGTTAATAGACTTACACTTGAAAATTTATACATTTCATGCCAGATGGTACACTATTAACACTGAATTGATTGTGATAATTTTATTATTCATAATGTAACCTCTAAGTTAACATGAAAAAGGTGCAAAGATAATAGCTAAAAAGCCAATAAAGTAACTTAAATGAAATACTAAGGGTATTTCATTAGCTCAAAATGAGGCAGAAAAGAAGGTATAGAGAAAAGAAAAACAGATGAGACAATTAGAAATCAAACAGCAAAATGGTAAACCAAAAATCAAGCTATATCTAAAGTTATATTCAATGTAAGTGGAATGAATATGCCAGTTAAATGACAGAGATTGTCAAGCAGGAGGAAAAAAAAGAAGCAAGATCCAATTAAATCCTATCTACAAAAACATACTTTAATTATAAAAACTAATAAAGAGTGACAGCAAAAGGATGGGAAAAGATATGCCATGCAGACAATAAACATGAGAAAGATGCAATAGCTATATTAATATTAGACAAGATACACCTCAAGACAAGAATATTGATAAAGAGGGACATTTTTTCATGAAAAAATGCCAGCTCATCACAAAGACATAACAATTATTAATACATATGTGCCTAATAATAGAACTTCAAAATACATGAAGCAAAAATAGTTAAGATTAAAGGGAAAATAGATAATTGCACAATCATAGTTGGAGATATTCACGTCATCTTAATAATTAATACACTTAGACCAAAAAAAATCAATAGAATGGATGACATGATCAGCACTAGCAACCTCCTTGATCTAACTGATGCTTAATAAAACACAATGTTCTATAACTAGAATACACATTCTTTTCAAGTGGCATGGAACTTTCAAGATATATAATATACTGAGCCATAAAATAAATCTCAAGAAGCGTAAATCGGCATCCCTATTTGGAAGTACCTATTAAAGCTAAACTTACATCTACCCTGTGGACCAGTATACCTATTCGTAGTGCATACCACAGAGAACTGAATCCACCAAAAGACAAGTACAGGATTATCCACAGCAGTGTTATTCAAAATATCCCAGTCCTAAAAAGCAGCTAAATGCCCATCCACAGGAGAATGGAGACATTGTGGTATCTTCATATAAAAGAATGTAACAGAAAGAAAAATGAACTTTTGCTACACAGGACAATATGGATGAGTCTTACAGATGTGATGAAAAGCTCAAGAATCCAGTTGTAAATCTAGTCAATAATGTATGATTTCATTTATGTGAAGTTCAAGAACAGGCAAAACTAATCAACAGTTATAGGAGGCAGAAGAGTTGGAGTAGCTGTTACTTCTTGGTATGGTAGATATTGCCTGGGAAGGACACATGGGAACATTCTACATGCTGACAACATATGTCTTATACAGGTGGGAGTTAAGGCCACTTCAAAACAACTGACTGGTCTGGTTCAAGAGGCCCAGCCTTCACCCCATAAAACCAACTGTATAAACGATATGAGTCATAAGGACCTTGGTTTTCCAATCAACATTCCTAGGAGATGATCCCCAAAAGTAGAACTGGTAGGTCATCTCCACCCCTCCCCCAATGCATTATTGCCAAATCTGATGACTTGAACTTTGTGCTCCCTTGGAAAGAAGCTTGCAAACAGGTGGTCCTTGTACCAACTATACAAAGAGATTTTCTTGAGGAGATTACTGATTGAATCAGTCCTGCAATGAGACCTTTTGATTGACCTAAAAATACAAATTGTTTAGAACTCTTTTAGAAGCACTTACCATAAACTGATATACTGATTAATCTTTGAAATGTGGCCTTCGATGGGCAAAACTGTTTGGCCAGTTGAAGTTCTTGTGAACTTGTGAAAAAATGTTTGTCTTTGAAAGCATTTCCTACTTTTCATATCTTTCCTTCCATTAGCTGCCTCTTCCTGACTTCCCTCCCTGTTATTGCAGTAGGAAACATCTCTTCACACGAGCCCAGACATGCTTGGGCAGCCTTGCATAAAAACTTTTGATAGAAAGGGATCGGGCATTGTGATTTTCCCAGGGTGCCATAGCTTTAGGGACATCAAGTAAGTGTCATATACATGGACCTGTGTTAGAATAGCATGTGCTAGTATAAGAAGTGTAGGAGTCAGACCTCAGTTTAAGCAGTGGCTTTGGTACTCAGTAGCTGTGCAATGTTAGGCAAGTTACTAAAACTCTCTGAGTTTCAGTTTCCTTGTCTGTAAAATGCAATTAATGATCATTGTCTCATAGGATTATTCTGAGGTTAAACATCTAGAATGGTGTCTGGCATATTGTAAGGGCTCAATAAACAATGGTATTTAAAAAAATATTTATTTATTTGGCTGCGCCCGGTCTTAGTTGCGGCACATGGGATCTTTGTTGCGGCATGCAGAATCTTTATAGTTGTGGCATGCCAACTCTTAGTTGCGGTATGTGGGATCTAGTTCCCTGACCAGGGATCGAACCCGGGCCCCCTGCATTGGGAGCACAGAGTCTTAACCACTGGACCACCAGGGAAGTCCCAACAATTGTATTATTATTTCATGATGATGATAATGCTGCTGCTTCTGCTGACATTAAATTTAGTGGTATTCTGACCTCTTCCCTCTATAAATATAGGCAAAAACATCACACAGTTATGTATAATTAATGAGTTCTTTTGCTCCTTACTTTCTGGATAATGGGGCTTATCAGTTCTTCATAAGGCACTTTGGATTCTGGAGCTAAAACTCTAAAGAGGTCTAATGACTAAATAAAATTTAAATGCTCTTAGTACTTTATGTAATTATCACAGAGTGCCGGAGTGATATTTGGAAAATAAATAAATTGAGTTGGCTATTTTGTTCTCTTCAAGATTTCTACCAAGATGTTAACAGACAGAAAGCCAGTAAAAATACTGTATGAAATTTATTTTTGTTTTAATTTTTTCAAATCCCATGTCGCTTAGCACAGGAGGATGTGACTGTAAGAGAGTTTCGGCATAGTTCATTAGCTTTTAGAATAAGAGCTTTGTGAATTACCTAATTACACTCAACCTTGGTGCTCTTGACATTCTGCACAATCACTGTAGAACAGTTCATGTGTGGCATGTGTACCCTATAGTTTAATCTGACACAGTCATTTTTCTTAATGAATCGGGAATTTAGGGCCCATTGTACAAATAATTGACTTGGAAGTGGAAAGCATTTTTCTCTTCTTAAATAACAATATTGCACTTACACAGTGTAGATTGGGAAGGAGCTGGGAAGAGAGTACAGGGGACTATTGTCAAATAATAAAATGATTAATATATATTTGTGATTAACTTCCTACTATTATCATCGGTGAGAGAGAAGATGGAGTGACAAAGAGAAAATGGTATGAATTATATAGGTCTATTTGAAAGAAGCAGGAATTTGATTCAAGTGAAACAAGGGCTATGGTTTATTTATTATTATTTAATCTGTGCAGGAAACTAAGTGTTTTACATATATTCTCAGATTTAATCCTTCGATGCCCCTGTGAGGAGGTGCTTTATGGAAAACACCATATTTTTTCATCAAGCATTTATTGACCACTTATGTGCCAGACATTGTGCAGGACATTGGGACTTCACCAATGGCTAAGACATGTTTTCTGCAATCTCACAGAGAGGGTGGATCACCAACCTGTACATGGAAAAAATAGTGTTTGTAATAAGTAGGGAGAGTAAGTATAAACAAAGAAGTATCAGTGTTGATTTCTAGGCATAACTGATTTGTAGATAGGCATTCTTAAAACAGTCACTATATCACTTTAGAGTTGGAAGATTTCCCAGGGTTTAAGGATTGTAGGGCAGGGATGACTCAAACCTCATTTACTACCAGAGATTTGGCACTTGGGCAAGGCGTTGTGCTACAGCATGTGGAGTGCACAGCCAAGCCCAAGGAGAGGGATCTGGAAGATGATGGCCTGCACGTGCGTACCCGACTCTCTTTTCCTCACAGCTCCCATGCGGGATCCACCCAGTGCACGCAGATGGTGCCTCGAGGGTGTGTTTCTGGTGGTGAGATTTCCTGAGATGTTTCTGAAAGAGGGCAGGTGCAGGGGACTTGATTATCTGGAGTGATGGCCCAGGCCTCTGCTCTGCCAACAGATAGGTCAGATCTTCTTAGAAAGAGCTGCCACTGTCTGCTCCCTGTGGCCTCTGGTCCTTGGGATGGGCTTTCTCATTGTTTAAATCTGCACAGAGGTACAGAGCACCTGGCCCAGGGGCCTGAATCACAACATTTCCCCCTGCCTGGAGGGGCCATCTTGTGTCCTAACAGCTCCAGGGAGTCTTTCTGTCTTTGGATACACATTAAAATTTCCAAAAATACCTATGCCTGGATGCTATGCAGACCATGAAATGAGAATAGCTGTGACTGTGGCTCAGGTACCAGTATATCTTAAAATGTTCTCAAGCGCTTCTAAGGTATGGCTACATTAGATTGCAAATGACTAATTTAATATGACTCAGGATGAGCACACTCACTAGTTAAAAAAGGTGATTAACCTTGAGGGAAAACCAATGGAGAAATAACATGGGGCCTTAACACAGAATTAAACTTTCAAGTAGTTGAAATGGAACAACAACAAAAAACTACTTTCTGAAAGAAAAAATTCTGAATTTCACAGTACAGTTAAAGAATTTAAAAAATACATCACTGGGTGAGAACTTAATTATTCTCTTTGAAAATCTAATGGAATAAGTAGCTTACAAGACAGATAAAAAGAAATGGAAGTCAGAAGTGAAAGATAATTAACTGATGACTAAGAGGGAAGAAGAATAAATAGCGGATAGATAATAATGAAAGAAATAATAGAACCTTTTCCTGAGTGGGAGAATGACTTAAATGTAAAATTTAGAAAGGCTCAATGGCTCCCAAATAGCTTTGAAAATAAAGGCCTCAAATGTCAAGTGGGGATATAGGAACATATAATTGATTATATATTTTAAGGTCAGAACTCTAAGGATCATTTTCCTCTTAGGAAAAATATTTTTTTTGGGAGAATGCAGGATTCAATATGCATGCTACCCATCCATTTTGGATAAGAAATTATTCAAGTATAATAGAAAAGTGTTGAGGGTAATATAGTATGAATATATGATGGGGGTGGTTGGCTAAGTGGAGACAGACTGGGAGTAAAAGCATTCTAATATTTTCACTTGGTGCCAGGGAAATGCAGTGGGCAAGGAAACTGCCTTGGTTGGCTGCGTGACTGCTTAATCTAGCATTATCAATAGAGGAATGTAGGTTTCATCATAACTATTAGGAATGGATATATAATCAGTGTTGAAAACTATGGTTATCTTTCCAAAGTAATCAGGCATATGGATGGAGGGTATGAGGAATAATACAAAAAAAAAAAAAGTTGCCAGAAAGAGTAAAAATGAGAACAACAAAGATAAAAATGAAATGATAAATAAATCAAATGAGATTAAAGTATAAGAATAAAACCAAATATATACATTATCACAGTACATGAGAAATACTGACATAATAATAATTATTTCATAATACTGAAATAATTTGCATAACACAAGTCAGAAGCTCTTGTAGGAGGTTAAAATGCAAAGTGCACAAAGAAGATCGAGTAACTATTGGTACAGTCAAGACGGTATTTACTTGAATGCACTGAACCTGTGATGAAGCTCTAAAAAACAAGAATGACTTGGACCAAATAAAATGATAGTAGCAGTAGGTTTTGATATAACCCGTTAGAAAAATTTTAGTGATCAGTGCAATAAAAAACAGGCTACCTTCCATTTCACTCATGTACTTAAAAGCTCAAAGCAATGTGTTCTAAAGAAACATTTTAGCTATGTGCAAAAGCAAGCATTATTTTTTGATTAACAGGCATGAATAAGACCATAAAATAATAAAAATGTAGAGATTTTTCAGGTCACGTTTCTAATTATGGCCAATAAAACTAGAAACCAACACTACAATTACTGTACAATTCTTAATTACTTAAAATTAAAACAAGCCCTCAATTAAAGAAGAAATTTAGAATATCACAAATTATCTAGATAAGTAAATACCAAAATATCAGTTTATATCATAGCTTATGTGACATGGCCATTGCTTTATTCAGAAACAGTTATTATTAATGTTAAAAGAAAGCCACATGAAAATATGACTAAGTTAAGAAACTAGAAAAAAGCATGGTATAATATATGAAAGGATGAAGGTAGCAATAATTACTGATATAAAGGATAAAATTAGAGAAACAGAAGAAGTATATACATACACTTACAATAAACAATGGAATATATGTACAATGGAATATATATGCAATGGAATATTACTTAGCCATAAAAAAGGATGAACATTTGCCATTTGTGACAACATGGATGGACCTGGAGAATTTTTATGCTTGGTGAAATAAGTCAGATAGAGAAAGATAAATACTGTATATTTTCACTTATATGTGGAATCTAAAAAATAAAATAAATGAACAAATATAACAAAACAGAAATAGACTCACAGATACAGAGAATAAACTAGTGGTTACCAGAGGGGAGAGTGGTTGGGGAGGGGCAAAATAGGCAGAGGGGTGTAAGAGGTACAAACAACTAGGTATAAAATAAATGTTACAAGGATATAATGTATAATACAGGGAATATAATCAGTATTTTATAATAACTTTGTATAGAGTGTATTCCAGAAAAATAACGAGTTACTATGCTGTATACCCCAAACTAATATAATATTGTGAGTGAATTAAAAAAAGAAATAGAAGAAACATATAGTTGAAAGAATAAATATATGCCAAAATATGGGCCTTTAGAAAAAGCAAACTGCTGGCATGTTTGATTATGGAAAATATGAAAAGATATAATAATTAAAATATATATTCAATAATTAGATAATTGTAAATACACAATATAAAGCATAACTGACAATACCACAGACACTGAAAAAATAAACAATTTATAAGAGAATACTATTTGTATTTTTTCTGAGGATCATATTTTCTTGATAACTGGTTTCTTGGTTATTTCAGTATTCTGATTGTATTTGTTTCACCAACAGTCTTTCCCATTTGGCCAGAACTCAACCCTCATCACTGTTGGCGTGTCCATTTAAGTCTGATAAGTTTCTTTATAGTACCAAGGTACTCACATAGTGTTTATAACTCTTCCATTTTTCAAACAGTACTGCTTTTTGTCAGTAGGGGAGGGTTGTTTATCATGACCACCTCCAGTCAATGTCTAGTAAGGAGAAATTCACCTAGCAGAGGTGGCTTGTTTGTTTATTTGTTTTCCTGAACCAACACTACATGCATTGAGAGACTCCCCATGACTTCTGTTGCACCAGCTAGACACAAGAAGGGCCCTCCCTATTGTCAGCTTTTGTTCCTGAAACTCAGCATTGTCTGGCAGTTCAGTATCAAGTTTTTAGACCATTGCCATTGAACTGGTTTTATTGAGCTGGTTGAAATGTATTTTATTATATTAGGAATGAATTTCACTATGCTATTGTATTATCCATGAAAATGCAGTAAAGGATCTTCAACTTAGTCACTTCATCTTTAACAACAAATGCATATAAATGTACTACCTCTTGTGTATAAAAACCAATGTCTCAACATTAAGCCTCCTGGGAAGTGATTAGAAGTGGTAATAGTAACTCCTGGTGGGACATGACTTGAAAATTGACATAGAAAGTGTCTAGAGTCAAAGCGCAGAACCTCTGAATTAAACTGGGTAAAAACAACTGCCGATAAAAACGCACAACATTGGGTATTATCATTTAAAAGTTGCCACTTTGCAGAAGAACTGAATAGACATTTTTCCAAAGAGGAAATACAGATGGCCAATAGGCATATGAAAAGATGCTCAACATTGCTAATCATCAGAGAAATGCAAATCAAACCCACAATGAGATAACACCTCAATCCCATCAGAATGACTATCATTGAAAAGAACACAAAGAACAAATGTTGGTGAGGATGTGGAGAAAAGGGAACCCTTGTACACTGTTGGTGGGAATGTAAATTGATGCAGCCGCTATGGAAAACAATATGGAGGTTTCTCAAAAAAACTAAAAACAGACCACCATGTGACCCAGCAATTCCATTCCTGCATATATATCCAAAAAATACAAAAACATTAATTCAAAAACATACATGCATCCCAATGTTTATAGCAGCATTCTTTACAACTGCCAAGATATGGAAGCAACCTAAGTGTCCATCAGCAGTTGAACAGATAAAGAAGATGTGGTATACATACACAGTGGAATACTACTCAGCTATAAAAACAACGAAAAATTGCCATTTGCAGCAACATGTATGAACTTGGATGGCATTATGCTAAGTGAAATAAGTCAGACAAAGACAAATACTGTATGATGTCACTTATAATGGAATTTAAAAAAATGTAACAAACTAGTGAATATAACAAAAAAGAAGCAGATTCACAGATAGAACAAACTAGTGGTTACCAGTGGGGAGAAGGAAGGGGGAAGGGGCAATATTAGGGTAGGGGATTAAGAGGTACAGACTATTATGTATAAAATAAGTTACAAGGATATATTGTTCAACATGGGGAATATAGCCAATATTTTATAATAACTATAAATGGAGTATAACCTTTAAAAATTGTGAATCACTATATTGTACATATATAATTTATATATATTATACATCAACTATACTTCAATAAAAAATTGCGGTTTTGTTATATTTGAAAAAAATTTTCTTTTTCCATTTTCCCCCCTACATTTTCCCCGCTTACTACAACTCTCTAGGCCTCCAATGCTGGAACCAGGTCCTTTGGTTTAAATAGGTGTTGTACAAACCTCCTTTCCATTGGCTTGCCCACACAGAGCTTTATATGAACACCCAAAGCAAGCTTTGATAATATGCTTTGGCTTGTGTCAAATAAGAGAAAGAAAATGGCTGAGAGCTTCAACACTTTCTAACTGAAGTGTGATTTACTTCCACTACTCTCTACAGTTTGACGAACAGATATTATAATATCTTAGTATTATATTAAGATTATAATACTGACTTTGTTTACAGAAATATTGTAACTCAAACTTTTTTTTTTTGCGGTACACGGGCCTCTCACTGCTGTGGCCTCTCCCGTTGCGGAGCACAGGCTCCGGACGCGCAGGCTCAGCGGCCATGGCTCATGGGCCCAGCCGCTCCGCGGCATGTGGGATCTTCCCGGACCGGGGCACGAACCCGTGTCCCCTGCATTGTCAGGCGGACTCTCAACCACTGTGCCACCAGGGAAGCCCTCAAACTTTTTTTTTAGTTGAAATATGGTTGATGTACAATACTATGTTAGTTTCAGGTATACTGCTTCTCAGGCTAGAAACCACAAAACACAGAAATAACTTTTAAGATTGTGAATTTTAATACTTCTATTCTGCAACCTATGTCCAATGGATCTTACTTTGTGTTTTTCTTTTTTCTATTCCTCCAAAACAAGGAATTAAAACAACCTAGGTAAAATGAGTGACAGAGTGTATGATTTTAGTTCATCTGCTGTCATCTTATTCTAAGTTATGTGTTTGAATTTTGTATTACTGTTTGTATATCCTTATGTATATACAAAGAGACAAAGTTTGTTCTGTTGAAAATCCTTGAATTTGTAACTTAAACCTTGAATTATGACAGATAAAATTATCTGAATTGCTGTAATGCACTTATCACAAAGCTCTGTTTCTCTGTGCAGCAGGATGGAGATGATACAAAATGATATTTATTATTTAGAGATGATGTAGCAAGCCAAAAAATATTTAAACAAATACATATATTTTCAGGTGCTTAAATAAAAAACAAATACTAAGCTGAAATGTTTGATAGTCCCAGAAGCAATTTATAATGAATATATTTAATGTCATAGGCTTTACTCCTACTTTACATCACTAAAGTTCATGTAGCATGATCTTAAATTTTGTGGAAAGGTTTGTAATCCTTTAAGCTGTTCTTGTGTCATCTTGATCCTTCCCAAGGAAAGGAAATTAGGTTCTTTAGTATCTTTATAAAATTGTCATACATTTATATATTTTTCCTTCAAAGTAATAGCAATGATAGTTTATAGAATGCTTTCATGTACACATAATCCTGAGGATTATTCTGATTTAATGACTTGATAAGAACATACATCTATCTAGTAACAGAGCTGGAACTTCTGAGGAACTGCTTTGGGATTTAGGATACAAAGTGTTTATAATTTCATATTTTCATGAATAAATTAGATAAGCTGTCACAAGAGTGATTATGCACATATGGGAATCATCAGGCCCTTATTGCTTTACTGCCTTTCATACCCAGCTCCAACTTCTTCTTCAGTTCAACTTCAGTTCTTCTTAGAAGTACTGTTCACTTTTTTATTTTTTTTTCCGGTACGCGGGCCTCTCACTGTTGTGGCCTCTCCCGTTGCGAAGCACAGGCTCCGGACGCGCAGGCTCAGCGGCTATGGCTCATGGGCCCAGCCGCTCCGCGGCATGTGGGATCTTCCCGGACCGGGGCACGGACCCGCATCCCCTGCATCGGCAGACGGACTCTCAACCACTGTGCCACCAGGGAAGCCTGCTGTTCACTTTTTGATTGGTTGTCCTTTCATCATGTTTACCTGGCAAAATCCCAACCATGCTTCAATATAATTGTCTATCTTATTTAAACCTACTTACTGCTAGGTTGCCTACCACTGCTGGCCACAGATGTTAGTACCTACCAATTCATAATCTCTGTCCTTACCAAGGGTGAAGAATTGTATCATGGAAATACTATGGGTGCCTTTTCTCTCTTCCCTGACTGTTGATTTCCACTCATACCTCCTTGTTTTTCAGCATTTGATATTAGCATGACATAAACCTAGGAAAGTATTTTAATTTAAACATATAATATATCTTTAACCTAATCTTGGAGCTAATAATTTGAAAAGTACACACTTTCTACAGAATACAAATAAAATATATTATTATGTAAAGCTTCTATCACTAAATAATATAGAACACAAATCAACTTATCTCTAAATTGACAAATGAAATAGTTTCACAGACTATGTTCCTGAACATTACTGCCTAGAGAAATATTCTAAAGTGCCAGATGTTTGATTACTTGAGTATATTTTTATAAAATGGAAATTCATTGATTCCCATCAGATGGAAATTAGAAAGAAAGTCAACTATTTAAAATCATCTCATCAATTTATCTGATAATTTAAGCAAATATATACTCACCAATTTAAATATAAATACATTTGTATATATATGATTTGCTAAACTCATTATGCAGTATGATTTACTAAACTTATTATATTTTTATAAATATGTTTTCAATTTTCTTAAAAAAAGCTGCGACTAGTGTACCTGCCAAATGTTGTAAAGGTAGTGTAATTACTTCTACAAAATGAAGAGAATATGCATTTAGAAAATCCTAAAGACACCACCAAAAAATACTAGAGCTCACTAATGAATTTGGTAAAGTTCAGGATACAAAAATCAATATACAGAAATCTGTTGCATTTCTATACACGAACAATGAGCTATTATCAGAAAGAGAAATTAAGGAAATAATCCCATTTACAATTGCATCAAAAAGAATAAAATACCTAAGAATAAACCTACCTAAGTTGGTAAAATACCTGTACTCAGAAAACTATAAGACACTGATGAAAAAAATTGAAGATGACACAAACAGATGTAAAGATACTCTGTGTTCATGTATTGGAAGAGTTAATATTATTAAAATGACCATACTGAGTCCTGCGGTGCCAGTGACAGAGGGTCAGGTGCTGCTGCAGCCTGTCTGGCTGCCTGCCGCCTGCCAAACACAAGCCGCTGCCACCCTCCCCAAGGAGATACTGTGGCTCCTGGAAGATGGCGGAGGAGAAAGACGTGGAGGTCACCTTCCTCCCAACAAATACATCTACATGTGGAACAACTCCTGCAGAACACCTACTGAACACTGGCAGAAGACCCCAGATTTCCCAAAAGACACCCTCAGGCAACCTACATGCAGAGGCCAAGCCAAATCCATAGGTGAACCCCAGAAGCAGTGCAAACAAAGAAGAGAAAGGGAAATTTCTCCCAGCAGCCTCAGGAGCAGCAGATTAAATCTCCACAATCAACTTGATGTACACTGCCTCTGTGGAATATCTGAATTGACAACGAATCATCCCAAAATTGAGATGATGGACTTCGGGAGCAACTGTAGACTTGGGATTTGCTTTCTGCATGTAATTTGTCTCTGGTTTTATGTTTATCTTAGTTTAGTATTTAGAACTTATTACCATTGGTAGATTTGTTTATTGATTTGGTTGCTCTCTTTTTTTTAATGTATATATATTTATCCTTTTTCTCTTTTTGTGAGTGTGTAGGCGTATGCTTCTTTGTGTGATTTTGTCTATATAGCTTTGCTTTTACCATTTGTCCTAGGGTTCTGTCTGTCCATTGTTTTGTTTTTTCTTAGTATAGTTTTTAGGGCTTGCTATCATTGGAGGATTTGTTTTTTTGTTTGGTTGCTCTCTTCTTTATTTTTTATTACTTTTTAATTTTTTAAGTTTTAATAATATTTTTTAATTTTAACAACTTATTTTATTTTATTTATTTATTTTCTTTCTTTTTTTCTCTCCCGTTTTTTTCTGAGCTGTGTGGCTGACAGGGTCTTGGTGCTCCAGCCGGGTGTCAGGCCTGTCTCTGAGGTGGAAGGCCCGAGTTCAGGACATTGGTCCACCAGAGACTTCCTGGCCCCATGTAATAGCGAACGGCGAAAGCTCTCCCAGAGATCTCCATCTCAATGCTAAGACCCAGCTCTACTCAATGACCAGCAAGCTACAGTGCTGAACACCCTATGCCAAACAATTAAAGACCAAACAAAAAATGATGAACAACACAATAGGTGAAATTAAAAATTCTCTAGAAGGAATCAATAGCAGAATAACTGAGGCAGAAAAATGGATAAGTGGTCTGGTAGATAAAATAGTGGAAATAACTCCCACAGAGCAGAATAAAGATAAAAGAATGAAAACAATTGAGGACAGTTTCAGAGACCTCTGGGACAACATTAAATGCAACAACATTCGAATTATGGGGGTCTCAGAAGAAGAGAAAAAGAAAGGGACTGAGAAAATATTTGAAGAGATTATAGTTGAAAATTTCTGCAGTATGAGAAAGGAAATAGTCAATCAAATCCAGGAAGCACAGAGTCCCATATAAGATAAATCCAAGGAGGAATATGCCAAGACACATATTAATCAAACTATCAAAAACTAAATTCAAAGGAAAAATATTAAAAGCAGCAAGGGAAAAGCAACAAATAGCATACAAGGGTATCCCCATAAGGTTAATGGCTGATCTTTCAGCAGAAACTCTGCAAGCCAGAAGGGAGTGGCAGGACATATTTAAAATGATGAAAGGGAAAAACCTACAACCAAGATTACTCTACCCAGGAAGGATCTCATTCAGATTCGACAGAGAATTTAAAACCTTTGGAGACAAGCAAAAGCTAAGAAAATTCAGCACCACCAAACCAGCATTAAAACAAATGCTAAAGGAACTTCTCTAGTCAGGAAACACAAGAGAAGGAAAAGACCTACAATAAAAAAACCCAAAACAATTGAGAAAACGGTAACAGGAACACACATATTGATAACTACCTTAAAAGTAAATGGATTAAATGCTCCAACCAAAAGACATAGACTGGCTGAATGGATACAAAAACACCCGTATATATGCTGTCTACAAGGGACCTACTTCAGACCTAGGGACACATACAGACTGAAAGTGAGGGGATGGAAAAAGATATTCCACGCAAATGGAAATCAAAAGAAAGATGGAGTAGCAATTCTCATATCAGACAAAATAGATTTTAAGATAAAGAAAATTACAAGAGACAAAAAAGGACACTACATAATGATCAAGGGATCAATCCAAGAAGAAGATATAACAGTTGTAAATATTTATGCACCCAACATAGGAGCACCTCAATACATAAGGCAAATGCTAACAGCTATAAAAGGGGAAATTGACAGTAACACAGTCGTACTAGGGGACTTTAACACCCTACTTTCACCAATGGACAGATCATCCAAAATGAAAATAAACAAGGAAACACAAGCTTTAAATGATACATTAAACAAGATAGACTTAATTGACATTTATAGGACATTCCATCCCAAAACAACAGAATACACTTTCTTCTCAAGTGCTCATGGAACATTCTCCAGGATAGACTGTATCTTGGGTCACAAATCAAGCTTGGTAAATTTAAGAATACTGAAATCGTATCAAGTATCATTTCCAACCACAACACTATGAGACTAGATATGAATTACAGGAAAAAAATCTGTAAAATATACAAACACATGGAGGCTAAACAATGCACTACAAAATAACCAAGAGATCACTGAAGAAATCAAAGAGGAAATCAAAAAATACCTAGAAACAAATGACAATGAAAACATGATGACCCAAAACCTATGGGATGCACAAAAGCAGTTCTAAGAGGGAAGGTTATAGCAATACAATCCTACCTCAAGAAACAAGAAACACATCAAATAAACAACCTAACCTTACACCTAAAGCAATTAGAGAAAGAAGACCAAAAAACCCCCAACGTTAGCAGAAGGAAAGAAATCATAAAGATCAGATCAGAAATAAATGAAAAAGAAATGAAGGAAACAATAGCAAAGATCAATAAAACTAAAAGCTGGTTCTTTGAGAAGATAAACAAAATTGATAAACCATTAGCCAAACTCATCAAGAAAAAAAGGGAAAAGACTCAAATTGATAAAATTAGAAATGAAAAAGAAGTAACAGCTGACACTGCAGAAATACAAAGGATCCTGAGAGATTACTACAAGCAACTATATGCCAATAAAATGGACAACCTGGAAGAAATGGACAAATTCTTAGAAAAGCACAACCTTCTGAGAGTGAACCAGGAAGAAGTAGAAAATATAAAGAGACCAATCACAGGCACTGAAATTGAAATTGTGATTAAAAATCTTCTAACAAACAGAAGCCCAGGACCAGATGGCTTCACAGGCGAATTCAATCACACATTTAGAGAAGAGCTAAGACCTACCCTTCTCAAACTCTTGCAAAATATAGCAGAGGGAGGAACACTCCCAAACTCATTGTATGAGGCCACCATCACCCTGATACCAAAACCAGACAAAGATGTCACAAAGAAAGAAAACTACAGGCCAATATCACTGATGAACATAGATGCAAAAATCCTCAGCAGAATACCAGCAAACAGAATCCAACAGCACATTAAAAGGTTCATACACCATGATCAAGTGGGGTTTAGAGGCATAGAGGGAACTTACCTCAACATAATAAAGGCCATGTATGACAAACCCACAGCCAGTATCATACTCAGTGGTGAAAAACTGAAAGTATTTCCACTAAGATCAGGAAGAAGACAAGGTTTCCCACTCTCACCACTATTATTCAATATAGTTTTGAAATTTTTAGCCACAGCAGTCAGAGAAGAAAAAGAAATAAAAGGAATCCAAATCAGAAAAGAAGAAGTAAAGGTGTTATTGTTCACAGGTGACATGATACTATACATAGGGAATCCTAAAGATGCTACCAGAAAACTAATAGAGCTAATCAATGAATTTGGTAAAGTAGCAGGATACAAAATTAATGCACAGAAATCTCTTGCATTCCTATACACTAATGATGGAAAGTCTGAAAGAGAAATTAAGGAAACACTCCCATTTACCATTGCAACAAAAAGAATAAAATATCTAGGAATAAACCTACCTAGGGAGACAAAAGACCTGTATGCAGAAAACTATAAGACACTGATGAAAGAAATTAAAGATGATACAAACAGATGGAGAGATATACCATGTCCTTGGATTGGAAGAATCAACATTGTGAAAATGACTATACTACCCAAAGCAATCTACACATTTAATGCAATCCCTATCAAACTACCAATGGCATGTTTCACAGAACTAGAACAAAAAATTTCACAATTTGTATGGAAACACAAAAGACCCCGAGTAGCCAAAGCAATCTTGAGAAAGAAAAACGGAGCTGGAGGAATCAGGCTTCCTGACTTCAAACTATTCTACAAAGCTACAGTAATCAAGACAGTATGGCACTGGCACAAAAACAGAAATATAGATCAATGGAACAGGACGGAAGCCCAGAGATAAACCCACTCACATAAGGCCACCTTATCTTTGATAAAGGAGGCAAGAATATACAGTGGAGAAAAGACAGCCTCTTCAATAAGTGGTGCTGGGAAATCTGGACAGCTAAATGTAAAAGAATGAAATTAGAACAATCCCTAACACCATATACAAAAATAAACTGAAAATGGATTAAAGACCTAAATGTAAGGTGAGTTACTATAAAACTCTTAGAGGAAAACATAGGCAGAACGCTCTATGACATAAATCACAGCAAGATCCTTTTGGACCCACCTCCTAGAAAAATGGAAAGAAAAACAAACAATTGGGACTTAATGAAACTTAAAAGCTTTTGCCCAGCAAAGGAAACCATAAACAAGATGAAAACACAACCCTTACAATGGGAGAAAATACTTGCAAACTAAGCAACTGGCAAAGGATTAATCTCCAAAATATACAAGCAGCTCATGCAGCTAATATCAAAAAAACGAACAACCCAATCCAAAAATGGGCAGAAGACCTAAACAGACGTTTCTCCGAAGAAGATACACATATTGCCGACAAACCCATGAAAGGATGCTCAGCACTAGTAATCATTAGAGAAATGCAAATCTAAACTGCAATGAGGTATCACCTCACACTGGTCAGAATGGCCATCAACAAAAAATGTACAAACAGTAAATGCTGGAGAGTGGGTGGAGAAAAGGAAACCCTCTTGCACTGTTGTTGGAAATGTAAATTGATACAGCCACTATGGGAACAGTATGGAGGTTCCTTGAAAAACTAAGATAGGAGTACCATATGACCCAGCAATCCCAGTACTGGGCATATACCCTGAGAAACTCATAATTCAAAAAGAGTCATGTACCACAATGTTCATTGCAGCTCCATTTACAATAGCCAGGACATGGAAGCAACTAAGTGTCCATCGACAGATGAATGGATAAAGAAGATGTGGCACATATATACAATGGAATATTACTCAGCCATAAAAGGAAACAAAATTGAGTTATTTGTAGTGAGGTTTGTGGACCTAGAGACTGTCATACAGAGTGAAGTAGGTCAGAAAGAGAAAAACAAACACTGTATGCTAACACATATATATGGAATCTAAAAAACAAAAAAGGTTCTTAAGAACCTAGGGGCTGGGCAGGAATAAAGACGCAGACATAGAAAATGGATTTGAGGACATGGGAGGGGGAAGGGTAAGCTGGGACAAAGTGAGAGAGTGGCATTGACATATATACACTACCAAATGTAAAATAGATAGCTAATGGGAAGCAGATGCATAGCACAGGGAGATCAGCTTGGTGCTTTGTGTCTCCCTAGTGGAGTGGGATAGGGAGGATGGGTGGGGAGATGCAAAAGGGAGGAGATATGGGGATATATGTATATGTATAGCTGATTCACTTTGTTATACAGCAGAAACTAACACACCATTGTAAAACAACTATAATCAAATAAAGATGTTAAAAAAAAATAACCATACTGCCCAGAGTGATCTACAGATTCAGTGCAATCCCTATGAAAAAACACTAATGGCATTTTTCACAGAAGTAGGAAAAATAATTTTAAAATTTGTATGGGAGGACAAATGACCCCGAATAGCCAAAACCATCTTGAGAAAGAACAGAGCTGGAGAAGTCATGCTCACTGACCTCAGACTATACTACAAAGCTACAGTCATCAAAACAGTATGGTGGCAACTTCCCTGGAGATCCAGTGGTTAAGACTTCGCCTTCCAATGCCGGGGGTGTGGGTTCGATCCCTGGTCAGGGAGCTAAGATCCCACGTGCCTCACAGCCAAAAAACCAAAACGTAAAACAGAAGCAATATTGTAGCAAATTCAATAAAGACTTTAAAAATGGTCCACATCAAAAAAATAGTAAAAAACCATAACAACAGTATTGTACTTCCACAAAAGCAGTCACATGGATCAATGGAACAGGATAGAGAGCTGAAATAAAGCCAGACATTTATGGTCAATTAATCAATGGCAAAGGAGGCAAGAATATACAGTGGTGAAGAGGCAGTCTTCAATACGTGGTTCTGGGAAAATTGGAGAGCTATATGTAAAAGAATGAAACTAGAACATTTTCTAATACCATATACAAAATCAACTGAAAAATAGATTAAAGAATTAAATGTAAGACCAGAAAACATAAAAATCCTAGAAGAAAATAGGCAGATCACTCTTTGACATAAATTTTAACAATTTTTTTTTGAATTTATCTCCTAAGGCAAAGGATACAGAAGCAAAAATAAACAAATGGGACCTTAATTCCACTTAAAAGCTTTTTAAAGCAAACCACTGACAAAATGAAAAGGCAACCTACTAAATGGATGATAATATTTGCAAATGATATGACTGATAAATGGTTAATATCCAAAAAATATAAACAGCTTATACAACTCAACATCAGAAACTCAGTTAAAAATGGGCAGGAGACCTGAATAAACATTTTTCCAAAGAAGACATACAGATCGCCAACGGGCATATGAAAAGATGCTAACATCACTAATTATCAGAGAAATGCAAGTCAAAACCACAATATCACCTCACACGTGTCAAGATGGCTATCAACAAAAAGACCACAGAAGGCAAATGTTGGCAAGGATGTGAAGAAATGGGAAGCCTGGTACAGTGTTGTTGGGAATGTAAATTGGTGTAGCCACTGTAGAAAACAGTATGGAGATTTCTTAAAAAGCTAAAAATAGGGCTTCCCTGGTGGCGCAGTGGTTGAGAGTCCACCTGCCGATGCAGGGGACACGGGTTCGTGCCCCAGTCCGGGAAGATCCCACATGCGCGGAGCTGCTGGGCCCGTGAGCCATGGCCACTGAGCCTGCATGTCCGGAGCCTGTGCTCTGCAACGGGAGAGGCCACAACAGTGAGAGGCCTGCGTACTGAAAAAAAAAAAAAAAAAAGCTAAAAATAGAACTACCATATAATTCAGCAATTCCACTCCTGGGTATATATCCAAAGATATGCACCCCAATGTTCATAGTGCATTATTTGCAATAGCCAGGATGTGGAAACAACCTAAGTCTCCATCAACAGATGAATGGATAGAGATATGGTATATATATGTATATATATAAAATAGAATACTACTCAGCCATAAAATAATAGTGAAATTTTGTCATTTGCAACAACATGGATGGACTTGGATGGTATATTGCTAAGTGAAATAAGTCAGTCAGAGAAACAAATACCGTATGATATCACTTGTAATTGGAATCTAAAAAATAAAACTAGTGAATATAACAAAGCAGAAACAGACTCACAGAACGAACTAGTGGTTAGCAGTGGGGAGAAGGAAGGAGGGAGGGTCAAGACAGGGATAGGGGATTAAGAGGTGCAAACTACTACGTATAAAATAAAGAAGCCACAAGGATATATTGTATAGCACAGGGAATATAGCCAACTTTTTATAATTATAAATGGAGTTTAACCTTTAAAAATTGTGAATCACTCTGTTGTACACCTGAAACTTATATAATATTATACATCAACTATACCTTAATAAAAAATAAAAGAGAGGGGCTTCCCTGGTGGCACAGTGGTTGAGAGTCCACCTGCCGATGCAGGGGACATGGGTTCGTGCCCTGGTCCGGGAGGATCCCACGTGCCGCGGAGCGGCTGGGCCCTTGAGCCATGGCCGCTGAGCCTGCGCGTCTGGAGCCTGTGCTCCGCAATGGGAGAGGCCACAACAGCAAGAGGCCCGCGTACTGCAAAAAAAAAAAAAAAAAAAAGAGAAAATGCATCTGAATTGGTTTAAAACATATTGTAAATATCCTTATCTCAGCTGTGAGGTGTCAAATGGCAGGTGACTGAGACTCTTGTGTAGATTTAAAGCGTCACTGGTAATTACCTTTACCTCTGCTCTTTAGTTTTTCATATGGATTTGAATTATGGCCTAGTGTTTTTTCATTTCAGTCTGAAGAACTCCATTCAGTATTTCTTATAGGACAGATCTGCTAGCATGAACTCTCTCAGTTTTGTTTATAAGGGAGTGTCTTAAGGCATAACATCAACACTCAGTAGGCATTTTGTAACGCTACCTAGCCTTCACTGCTTGCTTGTGTGTAGCCTCCAGGTTAACCAGAAGTGAAAACTTAGGATGTCGTCAGTTCTTTCTTGAGCGTGTGCATAGCCCTATCTACGGATATGGCTTTCTAGATTTCCAGAAATGTGTTGGAGCTTTTCAACCCATCACTCCTGTGGACATTTCATTCTTAGCTTTTCCTTTTTTTCAATTATTTATTTATTTATTGGCTGCTTCAGGTCTTCGTTGTTGCACACGGGCTTCTCTCTAGTTGTGGTGCGTGGGCTCCAGAGCACATGGGCTCTCTAGTTGATGCGTGTGAGGTCAGTAGTTGTGGCATGTGGGCTTAGTTGCACCATGGCATGTGAGATCTTAGTTCCCCGACCAATGATCGAGCCTGCGTCCCCTGCATTGGAAGGTAGATTCTTTACCACTGGACCACCAGGGAGGTCACCCTCAGCTTTTCCTTTTAAGCTTAATGATTAGCCTATTGTTTGTGTGAATTTTATCTACTACCTCAGGCATTCATGCTATTAAACAGTTGCCTCTAATTGTTTTTGACAAATATTTCTACTCCCAAGTCCCCCTCCCAGTCTATTTGCACTGAGTGAGCTCTGAGTCAGTGCTATAGACTGAATGTCTGTGTCCCCTCCCCCAACACCCAAATTTGTATGTTGAAGCCTAATCCCCAAAGTGATGATATTTGGAAGTGGGGTCTTTGGGGGATAATTATGAGAGCAAAGTCCTCATGAATGGGATTTGTGCCCCTATAAAAGAGACTCTAGAGCAGGAGTCCCCAACCTTTTTGGCACCTGGGACCGGTTTCGTGGAAGACAAGTTTTCCATGGATGGGGGCGGGGGGGGGGGAATGGTTCAGGCGATGGGAGGGATGGGGAGTGATGGAGAGCGGCAGATGAAGCTTCACTTGCTTGCCCACTGCTCACTTGCCCGCCGCTCACCTCCTGCTGTGCGGCCCGGTTCCTAACAGGCTTCGGACCGGTACCGGTCCACGGCCCTGGGGTTGGGAACCCCTGCTCTAGAGAGCTCCCTCACTCCTGTTGTGTGAAGACAGCGAGAAGACTGCTGTTTTTTGAACTTGGAGGCAGGCTCTCTCTGCACACTGAATCTGCTTGTGCCTTGATCTTGGACTTCCCAGCCTCTAGAACTCTGGGAAGTAGATATTTGTTGTTGAAGCCACCAAGCCTATTGCATTTTTGTTACAGCACCCTGAGTAGACTAAGAAAGTCACTTAAAAGACAACTTTGCAAGTGGAGTCTTCCAGGGAACTAGCAGACTCATTAAATAATAAAAACTGTCTTGAATGGGGCTTTGAAGGAGCTCCATTCTCCTTCCAGTTGCTGCCAAGCTGTTGATTTTCATGTAATAGTTTTCAAGACTATCTTGTGCTGGTACGAGGGAATGGGAATAGGGCAAGTTAAAAATGCCACAAAGCTCCTGTTATTGAGATTTAGCAATTTTCCTTGAAATAACACTCTCCAGATGGCTGCATGCCATTGGTTAATTCCAGGGTTCCGAACTGTTGATTCTGACCATTAAAAAAAAGGTAGTCTTCTATGGAGGAGAGGATTTTTGGAGGGTTTTACTCTGTCATTTTCACTGATGTCACCTTTTCAGTTCCTCTTTGATATTTATTTTGATCAAAGTGAGATGGCTATATTAACAGTATTAAAAATGTACCAGTTAGACGCTGGTAAAAGGGGCACTGCCCCTCTTTTATTCCCTAATATGTGCACATATTTTTCACTGAGGACATGCCCATGGTAGCTTTATACCATATCAGTTGGTTATTGTTATTAAAAACAAAAGGGCAACAAAGAAATAAATGGCAACAATGACTGAAAACAGAGGAGGGTTAAAATCAAATGTGGCTAGTCTGTAGACTTTTTATTTATTTATTTGATGTATGTATTTTTGGCTGTGTTGGGTCTTCATTGCTGTGCGCAGACTTTCTCTAGTTGCGGCGAGTGGGGGCTACTTTTTGTTGTGGTGCACAGGCTCCTCATTGCAGTGGCTTCTCTTGTTGTGGAGCACAGGCTCTAGGTGTGTGGGCTTCAGTAGTTGTGGCTCACAGGCTCTAGAGCGCAGGCTCAGTAGTTGTGGTGCATGGGCTTAGTTGCACCGCAGCATGTGGGATCTTCCCGGACCAGGGCTCGAACCCGTGTCCCCTGCATTGGCAGATGGATTCTTAACCACTGCGCCACCAGGGAAGTCCTCTGTAGACTTTTAAAAATGGCTTTACATAGTTGGTGCCATAGTGAATAAAGCACTGGTGTCAATATCAGGCATCCCTGAGTGGGAATTCCAGGTTTGCAGTTGTTTCCTTTGCCTGATTCTGTGTTTCCTAATCTGTAAAGTGATACCATAGACCTCCCAGGGCTGCTCTGAGTATTAGGTACAGCGTAAGTCTGTGTGTCACATGACAGGGATTCAGTCAAAAGAAGCTGTCATCAACAGAAAGGATACTAATTAATAATAACTACTGTTCTTACGTCATTTTTATGTCATGGTTATAGAGACATGACTGAGCACTTTTCCAAACTAGATTAAAAAACTCAAAAGATGCTTATAAGTTTTGTCCTTCAACATGTGTGTAGATTGTGTAGAGTTCTGGGAGTTCATGTTGGGGGGTGGTAATTAAATGGAAGAAAACTGCTTCATGAAGGTACTATTTTGAATTTAAACACATGAGTGTGGGTGAATAGGGAGGGTAGGTGTGACTTGTGAGTGACATTGTGAATGAGTCCATGCATCCCAACGTACAGGAGAAGAATGGTGGGGCCCAGGGATTTAAACTGGTTAAGCTAAGCCACAAAGAGGAAAAGGCAGATATGGGACAGGTGAAGTGAGGACAAGGAGAGAAGAATGACAAGGGTGAGAGAAGAGAGCTGATCATATGTAGGAGGAGACAGGGAAGAGCGGATAAACTAAAGAAGTAAAGAGAATTTAATGGCTCATTAAGAAAATAAGAAGCAAAGGAGGGAGACGTTGAGGTTCCTGGTGGAAAGGAGAAGATAGAATCTCTTGTATTTTTGGCTTCAGCGTTGAATATACTCTTATTTCTCCCCTCAATTTAAATTGAACTTTTTCTTTGCCTTTAGAGATGGCAGAGTAACTGTAGCAAAACTATTGTAAACATACGGTATGCGTTAATGTGTCGTTTGCCTCCTCAATACGAATTTAGTATGACCATTAACATTTAACTGCCTAATTTCTCAATCACCATTGAAAAATTAGAGCTGCATCATTGCCACCCTACTACTCACAATAATAATTTTGTCATTTCTAAAAGCATTTAATCTTTACAAAATGATGCAAATCACTTGCCTTTTGTATTACTATGACTTTTGGCCTATACTTATATGATTTATTTGTGAGCTAAGTGTCTCTATAAAATAAAAATCACACAGTTAACAATGCTTTACATAAAAATAAAGTTATATTATCTAATTTTTAGGATTTTTTTCCTTTATGAGATTGTGTTTAATTGCCCTTTTTAAATTTTTTTTTAAAATTTTATTTTTTTATGCAGCAGGTTCTTATTAGTCATCAATTTTATACACATCAGTGTATACATGTCAGTCCCAATTGCCCAATTCAGCACCCCCCCACCGCTTTCCCCCCTTGGTGTCCATACGTTTGTTCTCTATATCTATGTCTCAAATTCTGCCCTGCAAACTGGTTCATCTGTACCATTTTTCTAGGTTCCACATATATGCGTTAATATACGGTATTTGTTTTACTCCTTCTGACTTCACTCTGTATGACAGTCTCTAGATCCATCCACGTCTCAACAAATGACCCAATTTCTTTCCTTTTTATGGCTGAGTAATATTCCATTGTATATATGTACTGCATCTTCTTCATCCATTCATCTGTCGATAGGCATCTAGGTTGCTTCCATGACCTGGCTATTGTAAATAGTGCTGCAATGAATATTGGGATGCATGTGTCTTTTTGAATTATGGTTTTCTCTGGGTATATGCCCAGTAGTGGGATTGCTGGATCATATGGTAATTCTGTTTTTAGTTTTTTAAGGAACCTCCATACTGTTCTCCATAGTGGCTGTATCAATTTACATTCCCACCAGCAGTGCAAGAGGGTTCCCTTTTCTCCACACCCTCTCCAGCATTTGTTGTTTGTAGATTTTCTGATGATGCCCATTCTAACTGGTGTGAGATGATACCTCATTGTAGTTTTGATTTGCATTTCTCTAATAATTAGTGATGTTGAACAGCTTTTCATGTGCTTCTTGGCCATCTGTATGTCTTCTTTGGAGAAATGTCTATTTAGGTCTTCTGCCCATTTTTGGATTGCGTTGTTTGTTTTTTTAATATTGAGCTGCATGAGCTGTTTATATATTTTGGAGATTAATCCTTTGTCCATTGATTCATTTGCAAATATTTTCTCCCATCCTGAGGGTTGTCTTTTCGTCTTGTTTATGGTTTCCTTTGCTGTGCAAAAGCTTTTAAGTTTCATTAGGTCCCATTTGTTTATTTTTGTTTTTACTTTCATTACTGTAGGAAGTGGATCAAAAAAGATCTTGCTGTGATTTATGTCAAAGAGTGTTCTTCCTATGTTTTCCTCTAAGAGTTTTACAGTGTCCGGTCTTACATTTAGGTCTCTAATCCATTTTGAGTTTATTTTTGTGTATGGTGTTAGGGAGTGTTCTAATTTCATTCTTTTACATGTAGCTGTCCAGTTTTCCCAGCAACACTTATTGAAGAGGCTGTCTCTTCTCCATTGTATATCCTTGCCTCCATTGCCATAGATTAGTTGACCATAGGTGTGTGGGTTTATCTCTGGGCTTCCTATCTTGTTCCATTGATGTGTGTTTCTGTTTTTGTGTCAGTACCACATTGTCTTGATTACTATAGCTTTGTAGTATAGTCTGAAGTCAGGGAGCCTGATTCCTCCAGCTCCGTTTTTTTCCCTAAAGACTGCTTTGGCTATTTGGGGTCTTTTGTGTCCCCATACAAATTTTAAGATTTTTTGTTCTAGTTCCATAAAAAATGCCATTGGTAATTTGATAGGGATTGCATTGAATCTGTAGATTGCTTTGGGTAGTATAGTCATATTCACAATATTGATTCTTCCAATCCAAGAACATGGTATATCTCTCCATCTGTTGGTATCATCTTTAATTTCTTTCATCAGTGTCTTATAGTTTTCTGCATACAGGTCTTTTGTCTCCCTAGGTAGGTTTATTCCTAGGTATTTTATTCTTTTTGTTGCAATGGTAAATGGGAGTATTTCCTTAATTTTTCTTTCAGATTTTTCATCATTAGTGTATAGGAATGCAAGAGATTTCTGTGCATTAATTTTGTATCCTGCAACTTTACCAAATTCATTGATTAGCTCGAGTAGTTTTCTGGTGGCATCTTTAGGATTCTTTATGTGTAGTATCATGTCATCTGCATACAGTGACAGTTTTACTTCTTCTTTTCCAATTTGTATTCCTTTCATTTCTTTTTCTTCTCTGATTGCCAAGGCTAGAACTTCCAAAACTATGTTGAATAATAGTGGTGAGAGTGGACATCCTTGTCTTGTTCCTGATCTTAGAGGAAATGCTTTCAGTTTTTCACCATTGCGAATGATGTTTGCTGTGGGTTTGTCATATATGGCCTTTATTATGATGAAGTAGGTTCCCTCTATGCCCACTTTCTGGAGAGTTTTTACCATAAATGGGTGTTGAATTTAGTCAAAACCTTTTTCTGCATCTATTGAGATGATCATATGGTTTTTCTTCTTCAATTTGTTAATACGGTGTATCACATTGATTGATTTGCATATATTGAAGAATCATCACATCCCTGGGATAAATTCCACTTGATCATGGTGTATGATCCTTTTAATGTGTTGTTGGATTCTGTTTGCTAGTATTTTGTTGAGGAGTTTTGCATCTATTTTCATCAGTGATATTGGTCTGTAATTTTCTTTTTTTGTAGTATCTTTGTCTGGTTTTGGTATCAGGGTGGTGGTGGCCTCTATTTGCCCTTTGTATTTCTAGGTTCATATCAAAGCTTTTAAGGAATTACCATCTACATGTATATGGTAAAATACCTAAATCTTTCCATGCTTTGTTTAAATTGCTTCCATAAATCACCAAGAATAAATTCTTACTGTGTGCACAGGCATAATTCATTATTCAGTGGGAAAAATTCCTATGAAACTGAAGATTTTTGTGTGCTTCTGATTATAGAAGGATATATGATCTTTGAGTGATATCCACCTTGAATAAAAACACATTAGGAAATGCACACACATTCATAGTAACATGCAAAATCATCTATTCTCTGTCTCTCTTTCTCATACACTCACACATACACATTAGTCCACAAACTCACATGCATTCACACTCGACTGCACACATCCACACACAGTATTCACACTCCCAGATGCATATGGAGGTATAGTTAGTTATTTAAAATGCATTGTGAAATTTTTCTATTTTATTTGGCGTATGGAGAACTTTTCTTTTTACACTGTATTATTTTCAGTAATATTGAGGGGTAAAACTTCTGCGATTTAGCTCCCTTTGAACATGGATGCGAATAAATAGAACTATTTATGTATTTAATTTTTATTTAGTTTTTGTTTTCTTAACTGAAGTATAGTTGACATACATCATATTAGTTCAACGTTTATGTACACTGTGAAATGATCACCGCAATAAGTCTAGTAACCATTTGTCATCATACAAAGTTATTACAATATTGTGACTAGATTCCCTATGTTGTACTTTTTATTCCCATGACTCATTCATTGTATGACTGGAAGTTTGTACCTCTTAATTCACCTATTTCACCCAACTCTCCACTCCTCTCCCCCTGGCCACTACCCATTTGTTCTGTATATCTTTGAGTCTGTTTTTGCTTTGTTTTGTTTGTGCATTTGTTGTTTTTTTAAATTTCACATATAAGTGAGATCATAAGGTATTTGTCTTTCTCTGTATGACATATTTCACTTAGCATAAAACTCTCTAGATCCATCCATGTTGTAGCGAATGGCAAGATTTTATTCCTTTTTATTGCTGAGTAATATGCCATCACACCACATCTTCTTTATCCATTTACCTATCACTGGATGCTTAGGTTGCTTCCATATCTTGGCTATTGTAAATAATGCTGCAGTGAACACAGAGGTGTGTATATCTTCTTGAATTAATGTTTTCATTTTCTTTGGCTAGATACCCAGGATTGGAATCGCTGAATCATATTGTAGTTCTATTTTTAATTTTTTGAGGAACCTCCATACCATTTTCCAAGTGGCTGCACCAGTTTACATTGCCAACAGTGTACAAGTGTTCCTTTTTCTCCACAATCTTGCGAACACTTGTTATTTGTTGTCTTTTTGATAATAGCCATTCTTACAAGTGTGAGATTATATCTCATTGTGGTTTTGATTTGCATTTCCCCAATAGTAAGTGGTATTGAGCATCTTTTCATGTGCCTTTTGGCCATCTATATCTTCTTTTGAGAAATGTGTATTCATGTCCTCTACATTTTTTTAATAGGATTGCTTGTTTGTTTGTTTTTTTGATATTGAGTTGTATGAGTTCTTTGTATACTTTGGATATTAACCCCTTATTGGGTATATCAGTTGCAAATATCTTTTCCCATTCAGTAGGTTGCCTTTTTGTTTTACTGATGGTTTCCGTTGCTGTGCAAATCTTTTAAGTTTGATGTAGTCCCATTTATTTATTTTTTCTTTTTCTTTTGTTTTCTTTGCCTGAGGAGACAGATCCAAAAATGTATTGCTAAGATTGATGTCACAGAGTTTAGTGCTTATGTTTTCTTCAAGGATTTTATGGTTTCAGGTGTTACATTTAAGTCTTTATCCATTCTGAGTTTATTTTTGTATATGATGTGAGACAGACAATTTTTTGTGTGTGTCTGTCCAGTTTTCTTAACACTATTTATTGAAAAGACTTTCTATCCCCCATTTTATATTATTGCCTCTTTTTTCATAGATTAATTGGGCATATAAGCATGGTTTTTATCTGTGTGTTATCCAGTACCATACTGTTTTGATTACTATAGTTTTGTACTATAGTTTGAAATCAGAAAGCATGATACCTTCAGCTTTGTTCTTCTTTCTCAAGATTGCTTTGGCTCTTTGAGGTCTTTTGTGGTTCCATACAAATTTTAGAATTATTTATTCTAGCTCTGTGAAAAATGCTGTTGGTATTTTGATAGGAATTGCATTGAATCTGTAGATGCTTTGGGTTGTATGAACATTTTAACAATACTGATTCTTCCAGTCCATGAGCATGGTATATCTTTCCATTTTTTAATGTCATTTTCTATTTCTTTGATCAATGTCTTACAGTTTTAAGAGTACAGGTTTTTCATCTCCTTGATTAAATTTATTCCTAGGAATTTTATTATTTTTGATGCAATTGTAAATGACCTTGTGTTTTTAATTTCTCTTTCTGATACTTTGTTATTAATATATAGAAACACAATGAATTTCTGTATGTTATTTTTGTATCCTGTAACTTTACTGAGTTCATTTATTAATTCTAATAGTTTTTTGGTGGAGTTTTTTTTTTTTAATTTATTTATTTTTGGCTGTGTTGGATCTTCTTGCTGTGTGCGGGCTTTCTCTAGTTGTGGCGAGTGGGGTCTACTCTTTGTTGCAGTGCATGGGCTTCTCATTGCGGTGGCTTTTCTTGTTGTGGAGCATGCGCTCTAGGTGTGCGGGCTTCAGTAGTTGTGGCCTGTGGGCTCTAGAGCGCAGGCTCAGTAGTTGTGGTGCACGGGCTTAGCTGCTCCGTGGCATGTGGTGTATTCCTGGACCAGGGCTCAAACCCGTGTCCCCTGTATTGGCAGGCGGATTCTTAAGCACTGCACCACCAGGGACGTCTGGTGGAGGTTTTAGGGTTTTTCTCTATATAGTATCATGTCATCTGCAAATAGTGACTGTTTTAGTTTTTTCCTTTCCAATTTGGATGCCTTTTATTTATTTGTTTTTCTGTATGATTGCTGTGGCTAGTCTTCCAATACTATGTTGAGTAAAAATGGCAAGAATGGATATCCTTATTTTGTTCCTAAACTTAGAGGAAAAGCTTTTAGCTTTTTACCATTGAATATTATGTTAGCTGTGGTTTTGTCATGTATGGTCTTTATTATGTTGAGCTATGTCCCCTCTGTAGCCACTGTGTTGAGAGTTTTTATCATAAATTGATACTGGTTTTTGTAAAATGCTGTTTCTGTATCTGTTGAGATGATCATATGGCTTTTATTCTTCAATTTGTGATTGTGGTGTATCACATGGATTGATTTGCAGGTGTTAAAAAGTCCCTGCATCCCTGGGATAAGTCTCACTTGATCATGGTGTATGATCCTTTTAATATATTGTTGAATTTGGTTTGCTAGTATTTTTTGAGGATTTTTGCATCTATCTTTATCAGGGATATTGGCCTATAATTTTCTTTTCTTGTGATATACTTGTCTGGTTTTGGTATCAGGGTAATGTTGGCCTCATAGAACAAATTTGGTAGTGATCCTTCCTCTTCAATTTTTTGGAGTAGTTTGAGGAAGATAGGTATTCAGTCTTCTTTAAATATTTGGTAGAATTCACCTGTAGAGTGGTCTGGTCCTGGTCTTTTGTTTGTTGGGAGTTTTTTGATTACTGATTCAATTTTACTACTAGTAATTGGTCTGTTCAGATTTTCTGTTTCTTGCTGATTTGGTCTTGGAAAACTATATGTTTCTAGGAATTTATAAAATTAAATTTTATGCATTTAATTTTGAAATATACTAAATGCTCCTATTCATACCAACCCTTAATTTTCTCTTTAGGTGTTTGATTAAACTTAAAAGCATTTGGGGCAGCAATGCACATATAAAGTTATAAATTTAACCTTTCCCTTCAAGACATGGTAATTCATAAATTTCAAAAAAAAAAAGAGTTAATAGTCATCAGTGAAATATAACTCCCATTAAGATTATAGCTAAAGTCACAATGGTTCCACGTGATGCTTTTCCTTTTACTGGTCCTTATGTAGTAGGTTTTTATTTCATGAACATTTGTTCCACATCTAATTTAGACAAGTATATGGCATGTTCCAATTGCATCCAGCCCAGGGCAACTGAACAACTGAACAGGTGTGTGGTAGCTATGCCTGCATAACCTTGTATAACCCTACCATCTTCATTTTGGGGAAACCAGTCCATATGTGAAGGAATGTGTAGAAATCACATCAGCCCCCCCTTGGCCTCTTTGTTAAGAAATAGAGGTCTGAACAGGTCCAGCAAACTGTAATGAGGGGTGGTTTTCTGATATTCTGCCATGCTTTGCACCCAGGCCACTGAAACTTGGGCTGAAGCAGAGAGCTCAAGGAAACTACCTATTGTGCTCTCTGACATTTGAGAATTTCAGAACTTGAGCTTCTTGGAACCTAAACCAGATTTATCAGACCAACTTTCTCTGAATGTCCCTTTACAGATGAGAAAATTGAAGCCTAAAGATAGGACACAACCTGCCTAAGCTCACAAAAATAGTTTGTGTCAAAGCCAAGACTATAAAAAAAATCTAGTTCCTAATCCAGTGTCTTCCATTACCCCTTGAGGATTTCTGATCACCCATTACTTGGGTAATTCGCCTGCTGTTGCTTCTTTTCTACTAAGTTATGAGTACCTGAATAGGGTGAATTCAATCAAGCACATTCTATAGACCTGCATTTTTCTTTCTTCCAAGCTCTTGTCTCTTGTTTTTTAGCTTGTGCCTGAATGTGAGTGATTTGTCAATGCCCAGGCCTGAAGTAATCATATCAGATTCCTATTATTTTTAATTACTAGTGATTCACCTCTGTTAGAAATAGCCTTTGAAATTGTGTCCAGAAGCAAAAAGTGGACATCGTGGAAAGGAACCCTCCAGTTTCAAAAGTATGCAAATGATAATATTGACCCCAAATGAATACGACATGAGAACCTGGTTCACACTGTATATTTGTAGAAGAGAGTATATGCTCAATGTTTTAATAATTTGTATGAGTTCTGTAAGTAACTTTATGGGATTATGTAGGTTGAGATTTTCAACCAAAAGGATTATTTGAGCAGGTATTAGCATCCATGGTGAGGATGTTGTCAACCTGTTAGCTGACTGGAATCCAACCCATTCAGTGGTAGAGCAATTAAGTAGCCTTGATTTGATCTTTTGTTCTACTTGAAGACTCTTTGTTTATAGGCATGGAGGGTGTTGGTGGTTTAGAAGATTTTTATGAAGATATGTATAGTATGAAGTAGATGAATTAATTAATACTTATTATTCAGAGTAGGAGTTTTGGTTTTAATTTAATTGTGTAGGTAGCTCTTTTATACCTATTTTAGTTTTCCTTCCTTTTTTTTCCTGGTTGTTAATATAGGATGTGAGAGGGAGTTGAAAAAATTCCTGCAATCAAACACAATTTCTAGGTGGCTTATTCCTTTCCTGTGGACTTACTGTTAATCCTCTTAGTCATAATCTCTTCAATTGAATATATAGCACCATTCTCCTAGTTGAGAATGCCAAATATCATTTTAAAGTGATTAAAAACTGGGTGATAAAAATTCCAATAAAGTTCTCATTTTATGACTATTTCCTTGGATGAATTCCTAAAGATGAAGAAGCAATAATAATGTGTGAGCATTTAATATTAAGTATTTAGACTTCAATAATTTGATATTAATATTTATAAAACTTTATGGGTAACATAGCTAATATTTAATGAAACTATCTCATTATGTTAGTATTATTAGATTGACTGATATAGTAGTAAAATATCAATTATGCATTTTCTCATCGATCCTTGACAAGTTTTTGTATAGAAACATGACTGATGGGATGGATATTTATAGACTTTGGAATTGTTCTAGTATGAGATTTAATAGAGGCTTTGGGACTTATTAGCAATGAGAGCTTCAGAAAGTTAATTATACTCAGAAACTTTTTCCTTACCTAGGAAATGATCATGGTAATTCCTGTCTTGCCTAATTTTTTAAAGTATTAATGGTATATTGTATAAGCGCATAGCATAATAGTTTGTAGTGATAATAATAATGAATAATAATAGTAACAATAAGTTCATCACTATAATGAACAAACTAAATACAGTATGAAACAGCTAATATTGTCCTTTTAAAAATATGTTTCTATTTCCAAAATTTCAGAGTATTTTATTTATCATCTTTCAGTAAAAACCAAGGTGTTTAAGTAGACTTGCTTTATATTCTAGGAATTAAGATGAGGCAGGAGATGAAGTTCACTTCAAACAAAAGTCCTAATGAATGTTTCTCAAAACCTTTGTAAAAATTGCACAGTTAATTAGGTGGCTTAATTTCATTGCTAGAAGCACTGATGCATATTTCATTCATTTTCAGCTTTTTCTTTTTCAGAGCCAGAATGAAAATATAATAATTGCATAGTCCATGATTGGCCAGCTGCTTTGCAGTTCTCTTATTGAATATTTTCTGCTGTATCTTTTTGCCAGCAATGGATATCAAGTAGATAACATTAGTTGAGAATAGATAATATATTTTTGTTTTGACATAATTGGTGTTCCTTTAATAGAGTATGAGGGCTATTGGCAGTGTTCACTACCTCGGTATTTGCAAAAACTGAAGATGATAAAAAGTCACATCCTCAATCCTTTTCATGAAGATGCAGCCAGTTTCACCACATTGATTTTGTAACTCTTTCTCTCTTGCTTTGAGCCTGAAGCCTTTGTTGATGGAGGAACAATGGATGCTTATCAAACGTCTCTGCCTCTGTCAAGTTCTTTACCCTCACAGCCAGTGTCACTCAAGGGGCCTCACATTCATCTTCTTCCTACCCTAGCCCCAATAGAGCAACAGCAACTATCAGGCAGAGGAATATTCCAGAGAGAGTTTAAACCTATATTTAACAGTATAGCCCAGGGCTGGTAGTCATCACAGATTCCTGTAAAGGAACATCTCAGGCGTCCAGGGTGCCCCGTCACTTCTTCTCATGACTATCTGACACACATCATGTGTGTCACTGAGAGCAAGGCAAACTTTTAAACTATTGATAGATGACTGGGGAAGAAGGATTGCATTCGTTTGGTTTCCTACTTTTCCATTCTTGACAGATTAGTCTTGCCTCATTGTTGAGAGTTTAAACTATTCCATACATCCCTGCCTTGGCATCCGTTCTGTGTGGCCAAGTGACCTGCGAGGGCTTTGGACTGACTCTCGTCCCTCCCCCAAGCAGATAACAGCTTGCAGAGTCACAAGTAAATGTGAATTCCTGATAAGACTCCTTCAGTGGCCCTTGTAATAAACATTCTCCCCTGCCTCCCACGGCCTTGCCCTTGTGTGGCCCCCTAGATAAACCCCCCTGAGAAGCTTACCAAAACTTTTCTCTTTTTGGTTTGAATTGACTAATCTGGCCTTAGCCCAGGAACCCCAAAGCACTCCACCTGTGGACCCTAATAAAGGCATGTGTCCTAGGTCCTGCAGGACTCTCTGCCTGCATCCTGCCTTGACCTCCGCCTGTGGCCCCTTAAGACCTATCTGTACTTCCTCCAGGACCTGTGAGTAGTAAATTCCTCTGTTTCAATCCCGTTATAGTCTTTTGTTAAGACTCTCAGTTCAGTTCAGTATCTGATATCCCAGGGCTCTACTTAACAAATGTTAATTTAATGGTCACAACACCGATGAATCCTAAATGTCTGCAGTAATTATCCAAGTGACCCCCTAACCAAGACCAGTGGAGTCCAGCCAAAGAGGTGCTTATGATTCCTTTCCTGTAACAGGAGACCATATAGCCCAGGCTGTCATCCCCAGGCAGCAGAACCCTTACATGTTCGGTGCTGCATCCTCTGGCAGCAGCAGGTTCTGGTATTCTTTTTAAGTCTCCCTACTACCTGCCACTTCAATCGCTCTCCTTCTCTTATGAGCTAGTACATGTGTGTACACTCACACCAACTCCCACACATCCTTCATAAACACACACGAAGAGACATTTGTCTGCAAAATAACCACCACTACTTCTTAGGTTTTTCCTGTCTCCTGAGTCTTTAGCCAGGTCTCTAGTCCATGGGTTGATGTTGTTAGCATTTCCCAGGACTCCACTCTGAACCATCCTCTGGTTAGGGATCAAGTTTGGTTTTGATGCCTGCAACAGCTCTGCTCCATACTCGTGAAATATGTGGTAAAAATTAACTACGTAAACTTTCATCTGGCTCACTCTGATCCAGCCATCTTCAGGGTTTATGTTTCTGGATTGGATTTGAGTTTTGTTGCAAACCTCAGATTTGGTGGGATCATTAAAAATATTTCTCATCTTTTTCCCTGTGGGTTTTTTTTCCCCTCTCATATTTATAAAGGGGAGCTACATCCTACAAAGAGGAGGCGTTTAGGGTCTTCTTGTAAGACAGAACAGAAATCTAGTAAATTATTCCCCTTAAAATTTCCACAAATGAATCAAAGTGTACAATATATGGACATGGAGAGCCTCAGTAAGACCAACAAATTCAGGCAGCTTTCCTTGAAGCATTGAGCCAACCATCATTTCTTCAACTGAGTTTCAGATAATGTTTTCGCTTATGTTTTGACATCATGCTATGTGGGAAAATATGTATATTTAACCCCAGAATCATGCTTCTGAGCTGAGATATTCACAGTATTGGAGGCAGATGGGCTGACTGAAGAAACAGCAGCTTCTGTTCTTGGGGTCCCACTTGCTCTGTGGCATCTGTTCAGTGAGAGGAATGGAGAGTGGATTGCCAACACTTGCTCCTGTTCTTTTCTTCAAACAGCTCACTTGAATTTGAATAAGTCAAATGTACAAATGACAACAATCCACTGTTCTTTTGCACAGCTGGAGCCTTACCCTCTGCATTTCACATGGCTGCTCATGGCATTAGGAGCCAATGGTGAAAGTAATGACCACCATTTACTGAGTATTTGCAAAGTGTGTCTTGTATGCCAGCCTACAGAATGTAACATTTTAAAAAGATGGAAGTTGAGAAAGTAATAAAAATGGTTTTCTATTATATTTACAATGAAATGACTGAAGATTGGAGGGTTAACAAATCTTTACAAGCAGACAGCATTTTGAGCCATATTGCTTCTCGTTCTTTGTATGAAGAGTATTCTTTTTTTACTTGTTTCTGTCATCTATTTTCTATTTTTCCAGCTTTCTCAAGAGCTAGGACTTTGGTAATATTGTGAACTGCAAGGTATTGTTACATTACATGCTTTCTTCCTGTAGCTGCTTGGTTTCTGAGCTGGTTTTTATTTACTATTTATTTTATTTATTTACGATTTTTATTTATTTACTATTTATTTATTTTTTTGGCTGTTGGGTCTTAGTTTATTTATTATTAGTTTATTTATTATTTTGGTGTTGGGTCTTAGTTGCGGCACGTGGGATCTTTTGTTGTGGCATGCAGGCTCTTCGTTGAGCTGCGCGGGCTTCTCTCTAGTTGTGGCATGCAGGCTCCAGTGTGCATGGGCTTAGTTGCCCCGTAGCATGTGGGATCTTAGTTCCCTGACCAGGGATTGAAGCGGTGTCCCCTGCATTGCAAGATGGATTCTTAACCACTGGACCACCTGGGAAGTCCTTTAGCTGTTTTTTAAAACTAGGTGGTTGGTACTTGCCATCTTGGGACCTTCACATAGTATCTTGAAGATTTACCCATTTTCTAGTGCAATACCATTTCCCCTTGCAAAAAAAAGGTTTTTTCTTTTGTTGTTGTTGGGGCTAATATGAGTTGCTCTTGGTATAATTTTAATGGGTTTCTTTCAATAAAGATCTTAGTTTTAAGCTGCCTGGATGGGCAGAGTGACACTTGGTGTTACCTATTTCTTAGTCAGGGGTTTAATAGAGAATTTATCTTATTTCCACTTACTGTGATAAATCACTTATTCTGCTTTTTAATTTTATAAACTGTATAATTTCTGTTTTAATATTTCTCTGATATCTTATGCTATATGGTTTTTGTTGTCTTTGTTGTGTTCATCCATTTATAATAATTTTGAAGATTTAGGGAATATGTTTTAAATTATTTTGATGTTGGGGCTTCCCTGGTGGCTCAGTGGTTAAGAATCCACCTGCCAATGCAGGGGACACTGGTTCGAGCCCTGGTCCGGGAAGATCCTACATGCTGCGGGGCAACTAAGCCCATGCACCACAACTACTGAGCCTGCGCTCTAGAGCCCGTGAGCCACAACTACTGAAGCCCGTGTGCTACAACTCTTGAAACCCATGTGCCACAACTACTGAAGCCTGCACACCTAGAGCCTGTGCTCTGCAACAAGAGAAGCCACCGCAATGAGAAGCCCTCGCACCGCAACGAAGAGTAGTCCCCTCTTGTTGCAACTAGAGAAAGAGAAAGCCTGTGTGCAGCAACGAAGACCCAACGCAGCCAGAAAAATGAAAAAAAAAAAAGTTGGGGTCTTCACATGACCTTTAAAAACAAATTATTTCAATGTTAATTGTTGTAATGTTAAATTATGATCACACATACTTATACACTTATCTCTATATCTTTATTGATGTTTGTTTTAACTTTAAATTTAAAGAAGTTATATGGCAGAAATTACATGATGGCTTCCAATTTATCATTTTATAGGTAGACAAGTTACTCTTGGCAAACTGAAGACTAACAGCTACTCTCTACCAGAATAACTGGCACCAACAGAGTTGATTTTCATAATGACCTTTTAAAACACACTTTTCAAATTTTCATGTTTATTTTGATTTCTGTTAGTCTCAGGCTTAAAAGTAGACAGCTTTTAATTGAATTGATTTCCAAATAATAGACACTTTTCTAAATATGGTTAGTAAACAACCTCTAAGCCAACAGCACAATTTTATAATAAAACATTGACTGTTATGTACTTTCAGTAATTAATTTACACTCTGATTCTCTAAGTACTTAAAAGTGCATATTCACCTTTTTACAGTAACCGTGGGGGGGCTATTTAGCATATTGCAGCAATAGTGTATTAAATATTATAAATGAGAATGTGCCAGAAAGACATTTGTAATAAAATAGTATCACAGTCACCTTTGCAGAGACACAGGATGTATATACTGCAGTGAATTTTGTGAAAGTTGGCAATTTAATATAGGATGTGGAAATTGGCTTTAAATTCAAAGGTACATATATACGTATGTGTGTGTATGTATGTATATGTATATATGTTTTGTGTATGCATATATACATATATAATATGTTTAGAACAAGAGTGTATGTGGACATTATAATAATGTGGAAATTATTATATGATCATATAATAGTAGTAAATAGTTGCTCAAAAGACTAATATTTGCATAATAAAGGGAAAGATAATGTGCTCAAGAAAGTGAGTCTCAACCAAAGTCAGAGAGAACATCCTGAATTTTGAAGGACAGTGTTACTATCAGATCTTGAAAGGAAGCTTCTCACCTTCTTTTCAATTATGCCAGTCACTTTCCCAGGAATAGATAGTGATTAAGTGTAGAACTTATTCTCTCCATAACATAGAAAGTTCATGGGTGTGTGTATGTGTGTGTGGTCCTGTGTTTTAATTAAGAACACAAATATGCAAAGGAAGTATGAATAATAATTCCTTGATACTTTCTTCTGATGTTTAACTCCTTGCCATGCTGCTGATCATTATGAGCACTGGTTCTTTATGCCAGGCAGTGGTGAAAAGCTGACATTTCCTATCAGAGGTCTTTTTCATGTTCTCCTACATCTTTCCATAATTCTGTAGCTCTGCTTAGATCTTTTCCCCCAGTAGCATGATGGTTTGCCCTCTGAACCTAGCATCTAATCTGCAAAAGCCATGAGGCTCTTTTTTATGGACAAAAGTTCAGCTTTCAAAGAACTCATAGGAGAGGTTAAAAAAAATACACAAAAATTATCTGTAATGGTAAATTAAATGTAGTAAGTGCAACAGAATCCAGGAAGGCCAAAGAAGAAATAAAAAATCTACTGATGCAAGTAAAAGAAATCTTCATGGATTATTTGTGATTAATCTTAAGGACTGGGTGAGATTTCATGCAAAGAAATGCACAATGGATACTCAAGGAAGTGGAAATGCTAATTGGTGGAGACAGAAATGCCTGATGATTATTGCATCCAATTTGAATAATGTCAAGGGAATGTGAAGACGAGTTACAGAAGAATAGACCAGAAAAGTAAGGCAGGTCCATATTGTTTTCCTGGAATTAGTCTTTCCCAACTGGAGTTCCACAAGAGAATTAGGCCTTACATAAAATAAATTGAGTGATTATTTTCTCAATCCTCCCAAAGTTACTACATAGCTATCACCAGTCTAAATGCATAGGAGGGAAGTTAATTCATTACATAGAATTGGTGCCCAGAACATTTAGGTTTAATTCTCTCTGGGAACCTCCACTGAGAAAGGCTCGTCTAGACTCTAAATAATAAGGAAACATGGAAAATATGTGAGTTAAAACTGTGTCTTGATACAGCTGTATTTTGGGAAAACTTAACTGACAATAGTATTCAGAATAGTTTGAGGAATGTGAAACTAAATATTATTGGAGTTTATGTAACATGAAAAATAATGGAAGAAATGAATATAGTAATCAAAAAAAGGTGATGAGGGCTTCCCTGGTGGTGCAGTGGTTAAGAATCTGCCTGCCAATGCAGGGAACATGGGTTCAATCCCTGGCCCGGGAAGATCCCACATGTCACGGAGCAACTAAGCCCGTGTGCCACAATGACTGAGCCTGCGCTCTAGAGCGCGCGAGCCACAGCTACTGAAGCCTGTGCACCTAGATCCCGTGCTCCGCAACAAGAGAAGCCACCACAGTGAGAAGCCTGTGCACCGCAACGAAGAGTAGCCCTGGCTCACTGCAACTAGAGAAAGTCCGCACATAGCAACGAAGACCCAACACAGCCAAAAAAATTAAAACAAACAAAAAGGTGATGATGCAAAAGATTTATTACTTCATTCATTTAAAGCAAAGATATATTAGATACCTACTGGATGTCAGGTATTGTGGCTACTATGATGACTAGAAATAGATCTAGCCATTACCACCTAATGGGGAGTCAGACATTAAGCAAATGAGTACAAATCCATGTAAATTCTTAACAGATAAGTGCTAAAAGAAGGGAAGTTTCTCAGTACATATAACAGAGACATAAAGTCTACTCTAGCAGTGTTTACGTACTTGGGAGGAGTGGATAACAGTATAATAGAATGATGCTTTTTTGTATATGGTCAGTTTGGAATTTATTTTATCATTAGTGGGAGACTAATGGATATTTTAAATCGGGAACTAAAATTATAATCTCGTAACCTATGTCCAATGGTCATTAAAGCCATTGCTTTATTCTTTCATTCCAATCCTTACTAAAGAATACTTTTGTGAAAATTGTAATGATTTAAAAAATATTTATATATTTATTTATTTTTGGCTGAGTTGGGTCTTTGTTGCTCCTCACGGGCTTTCTCTAGTTGCGGCGAGTGGGGGCTACTCTTCATTGTGGTGCACGGGCTTCTCATTGAGGTGGCTTCTCTTGTTGCAAAGCACGGGTTCTAGGCGTGTGGGCTTCAGTAGTTGTGACACGTGGGCTCAGTAGTTGTGGCTCGCGGGCTCCAGAGCTCAGGCTCAGTAGTTGTGGCGCACAGGCTTAGTTGCTTCCCGGCATGTGGGATCTTCCCAGATCAGGGCTCAAACCTGTGTCCCCTGCATTGGCAGGTGGATTCTTAACCACTGCACCACCAGGGAAGCCCGAAAATTGTAATGATCTTTGCATAAGGGTATAAACACAAACAGGATTTTTCCTCTTTGTAGGTTGTACCTGTATAATTGCTGCATTTATCTACTCTGTCTACATTCCATTGTTACTGTAAAACAGACTCTACCCAGGCATGCCTGAGTGAATTTCTCCTAGTTGACAAAGAAGCAAAACTACTCCTGGACCTCAAATTAAATAAAAATAAATGAAGAGAAACTAAAATGAAAGAAACGTAATTTTTAAAATGTTTAAGTGGTTATCATGAATCTGCTATTGAAGATATTGTCAGGAATGTTACTTATTCTCCAATACCTTTAGGTCCTATGTGAATATTTCCAGTGGTTTCTCAGTTTTAAAATTGAGACTTCTATCCTGAATTCAAAGAAGTTAAGGAACAATTTTGATGATAAAGCATAATTAGTTATACTTGTTTCCTTGGATTAGAGGTCCTAATTTTCTTCTATTTTATTGATCATATTGTATCCATGTCTCATTCAGTTTGCTGCTTCAGATAGAGAACTTCTAAGTTAATGAGTCATTATGATTAATCAGACATTTCCCTTTCTTAGTATCTAGTTACTTGAGTCTCTGTATGATACTTGAATCTGACACTGTGTGGATTAAGCAAAGATGTTAGCCTTGTTTCCTCTTTACTAAACAGGCCATAGCATGAACAAGCTTTATGGAAATGAAATTTATCATGAAGAACAATGAGCATTCCAATCTCATTCTTGCTGTTTATATTTTCTATCAAATCACAAGTGTCTTCTGGGAAGAATCAGTAAAGCAGACTTGGAGTTTTTTTTTTTTTTTTGCGGTACGCAGGCCTCTCACTGTTGCGGCCTCTCCCGTTGCGGAGCACAGGCTCCGGACGCGCAGGCTCAGCGGCCATGGCTCACGGGCCCAGCCGCTCCGCGGCATGTGGGATCTTCCCGGACCGGGGCACAAACCCGTGTCCCCTGCATCGGCAGGCGGACTCTCAACCACTAAGCCACCAGGGAAGCCCAGACTTGGAGTTTTTGAAAATGTGAAAGTCTAGCTAAAAATGTGTAGGTAAATCTATATCTCAAGACAGGAGATAAGCCATAATTTTAGCTTTTATGGTTGTAAGCATTATGAAATAAATGTCCATAAAAGTCTAGACTAAGACAGAGGGATTTGGAAAAACAAATGGCTGAGCTGCTTTTAGTAAATCCTGGTGAAAGTGACAAAACTGCTAAAGAAAGTGTAAACAAAATCTGTAAAAGATAAAGATTTATACGGGACTATGGGATTTAACTAGATCTAAACACATGAAAGCTGTGTTATCCAATATGGTAGCTAATAGCCAGCTACTGTATTTAATTGTTGTCCAGATTTTCTCTGTGACAGTAATCTTATTCTGATTTAGGAGCATTGTTTTATGGCTGTCTTACCCGTACACTACACCCTTGGCCTTAGCTGTCTCCTTGACTCGCTGCCAGCAGAGTGCAAAGGCGGAGAATCAGAATCTCAGGAAGAGAAATAAGCTAAGGCTTACATCATCTGGTGCCATACCTTCCATTAAAGAAAACCGTTGAGTTCTAGAATCATTCATTCCATCCTTAGGCAAATACAAAGTTTTCTTTTACTAAGTTAGAATCAGTTCATTAACAGTGTTCCTAATGTTGTCCTCCAGAGCCATTGTGGGACATGTCTAGTCTTTCTTTTTTTTTAATTAAGTTTTTTTATTGGAGTATAGTTGATTTAAAATGTTGTGTTAGTTTCTGCTGTACAGCAAGGTGAGTCAGTTATATATATACACATGTATCTGCTGTTTTTAGATTCTATTCCCATATAGGCCATATTGAATAGAGTTCCCTGTGCTGTACAGTAGGTTCTTATTAGTTATCTATTATATATATAGTATTGTGTGTATGTCAATCCCGATCTCCCAATTTATCTCTCTCACCCGTTCCCCCTTGGTAACCATAAGTTTATTTTCTACATCTGTGACTCAATTTCTGTTTTGTAAATAGGTTCATTTGTACTGTTTTTTTTTTTAGATTCCACATATAAGCAATATCATGATATTTGTCTTTGTCTTACTTAACTCAGTATGACAATCTCTAAGTCCATCCATGTCACTGCAAATGGTATTATGTCATTCTTCTTTATGTCCAAATAATATTGCATTGTATATATGTACCACATCTTCTTTATCCATTCCTCCAATGACATTTAGGTTGCTTCCATGTCCTGGTATTGTAAATAATGCTGCAATGAACATAGGGGTGCATGTATCCTTTTGAATTATGGTTTTCTCTGGATTTATGCCCAGGAGTGGGATTGCTGGATCGTATGATAGTTCTAATTTTAGTTTTTTAAGGAATCTCCATACTGTTGGACATGTCTAATCTTTCTTCTGCTCAACATTTCTTAAATATTTAATACAAATACCATAAAATATCATCAGTTTTTACCTAGATGGGGCGACATTATTAGACACCATCCCATACATGAATAGTTATTGCCTTAATAGTAGTAACTACCCTATATTGAATAAATAATCACAAAATCATGAACTATGGATTTTATGTACATTATTTCTAATGCATACAAGGGTAATATATATCTGCAGCCAACAAGATTATTACTGTTGTTTTCCAAGTTTGGCAGTTGACAGGAGCTGTCACCTTATTTAAGGAGCACAAGCTGACCCAGATTCAGGTCTGACTATAAATCCTTCGTTCCACACTCTTTTATATAAATTGCAAGCACATGCCTTATTATTAGCTATATTATTCTGAGTAAATTGCACTATTCAAATCTGTTTGTCCTTTTAAAGCAGTTGATTTTGGGGGTTGTGGAAATAACCAGTACAATCCTCCTTTGGAGAATGTAATTTTGGGGAACAGTTTGAAATCAGATTTAAGAGTCAGATTGCTAGAAGAGGCAGGCCTCTCTAAATCTCATCTAGCATGGGGCAGAGTGGCCTTGTCAGCACTCAAGAAAGAATGCACTGATGCATCTTCATACTCCCCAGATCTTCAGTTGAGTCTAAGGAATGTTTAATTATAAAGTTTCTTATGACCATATATTTCTGTAATTCAAGAACTGTAAACTAGGGACCTCCCTGGTGGCGCAGTGGTTAAGGATCCGCCTGCCAAGGCAGGGGACATGGGTTCGAACCCTGGTCAGGGAAGATCCCACATGCCATGGAGCAACTAAGTCCGTGCACCACAACTACTGAGCCTGTGCCAAGAGCAGGGGTCCCCAACCACCGGGCTGCAGACCAATACCATTCCATGGTCTGTTAGGAACTGGGCCGCACAGCAGCAGGTGAGCAGCAGGCAGGCGAGTGAAGCTTCATCTGCTCCCCATTGCTTGCATTACTGCCTGAAACATCCCGCACCCTCCCCCTGTCAGTGGAAAAATTGTCTTCCAGGAAACCGGTCCCTGGTGCCAAAAAGTTTGGGGGCCACTGCTCTAGAGCCTGCAAGCTACAACTACTGAAGTCCACACGCCCTAGAGCCTGCATGCCTTAACTGCTGAGCCCGCGTGCTACAACTACTGAAGCCTGCACACCTAGAGCCCGTGTGCTGCCAACAGAGAAGTCACGGCAATGAGAAGCCCACGTACCACAGCAAAGAGTAGCCCCCATTCACTGCAATTAGAGAAAGTCCACATGCAACGATGAAGACTCAATGCAGCCAAAAAAACAAAAAAAACTGTAAACTAATGAGCTAATGGTAGAGATTTAGTACTTTTCAAGTGTATATATGTATATATGAATGATATATACAATATATATGTATGACATACATGATATATGCAATCTACACAAGATACATATGTGTATGTATATGTAATATATTTTTAACCACAAAGAAAAAAAGTACAAATTTATAATTATAAATAAAAAATACAGAAATGTTTAAAAATAAATTTAGGGACTTCCCTAGTAGTCCAGTGGTAAAGAATCCACCTTACAATGTAGGGGATGCAGGTTCGATCCCTGGTCAGGGAACTAAGATCCCACATGCCGTGGAACAACAAAGCCTGCGTGCCACAACTACTGAGCTCGTGTGCCTCAGCTAGAGTGCGTGTGCTGCAAACTACAGAGGCCATGTGCCCTGGAGGCTGCTCGCCGCAACTATAGAGAAGCCCGTGCACCACAACGAAGAGCCCATGTGCCACAACTAAGACCTGATGCAACCAAAAATAAATAAAAATAAAAATAAAAAATATATATACATTTAATATCATCTTTTCAGTACCCCCTCACCCAACACAGCCTTTTAACAATTTGTAAGAATATTTCTCTAAACCATTCTCTGTGTTTACACATATTCTTTTCCTATTCTGTCTTTCATTCTTTTATTTTTCAACAAAAAAGTTTAAAGTCTGAAACTCCTGGAGTTGATTTCTACAGTTCCATTGATAGCTTGTATGATAGCTTGTTCAAGTAACAGTTGCTTTTTTTTTTTACATCTTTATTGCAGTATAATTGCTTTACAATGGTGTGTTAGTTTTGAATTTATGGAAATTATTTTGCAAAAAAATTTTGCAAGCCACACTTTCAAAATAATCGTGGACATGCCCTTTCCCCCCAAATTCTCTCTATCACAGAATACCATAAATATATATATATATTTTTGCGGTACGTGGGCCTCTCACTGTTGTGGCCTCTCCCGTTGCGGAGCACAGGCTCCAGACGCACAGGCTCAGCGGCCATGGCTCACGGGCCTAGCCGCTCCGCGGCATGTGGGATCTTCCCGAACCGGGGCATGAACCCGTGTCCCCTGCAACGGCAGGCGGACTCTCAACCACTGCGCCACCAGGGAAGCCCCCATACCATAAATATTTTAAACTTTGGCTAATCTGTTGAGTGAAAAAGTATGTCTCATTCATTATGTATAATTTGGATGCCTAGTGATACTGAAAATCTTTTCGTGTTTAATGACCATTTGTGTGTCCTTTTTTGTGGCTTGCCTGCTAATGTGCATTGCTAAATTTTCTATTGCTTTTTATTTAGTTTACTCTTATTAGTTAGAAAGAACTTTGTGTACATTAAAGATACTATCTTTTTGTTTGTCATGTTCCTAGTCTGTTGTTTATCCTTTGCTTTTGTTTATAGAGGTTTTGGCAAATGGTTATTTTTATGTCCTAAAATAGGGTTATCTTAAGAAAATCCCCTCAGGTACATGTGATGGTTAGTTTTATGTGTCAGCTTGGCAGGGCTAATGGATGTCCAGATAACTGGTACAGCATTATTTCTGGGTGTGCCTGTGAGGGTGTCTCTGGAGGACATTAGCATTTGAATTAGTAGACTGACTAAAGATTACCCTCACCAGTGCAGGTGGGCATTATCCAATCTGTTGAGGACCTGAATAGAACAAAAAGATAGAAGGGTGAATTTGCTTTCTCTGCTTGAGCTGAGATATCCACCTTCTTCTGTCCTTAGACTTTCTCAAGCATTTAGATTCCACTGGGACTTATACCATCAGCCCCCTGATTCTCAGGCCTTCAGATTGAGACTGAATTACACTACCAGCTTTCCTGGTTCTCCAGCTAGCAGACTGTGGGCTTCTTGGCCTCCACAGCAGCATAAACAAATTCCTATCCTAAGTCTCTTCTTATATATCTCTCTCTATCTATCCTATTTGTTCTGTTTTTCTGGAGAACATTGACTAATATAGCATGTTATAAAATTTTTCTCCAGAAAAATTTTCATAATTTTTACCAGGAGATTTATTTTTATACTTTATATGAGATTGGGGTTAAGTTTTCTTTAATTTCATTTGCAAAAAAAAAATGCTAGCTTTATATGATGCTTTGAAATTCTTTCCATATTTTCCTGTGACCTGGAAAGAAATAGTATTGTGTTACTTAAAATTCAGTAGAATTCAGCTATAAAACAATCTGGAGTGAGGTCATCTTAAAGGTAGTTTAATTAATGGTTTACTTTATGACTGTGTGTCTGTGGAGATTATTTGTCTCTTGAATCAAATTTCATAGTTTTCCTCAGGATTTTAATTAGTGTCTCACTGTTGCTCTTACATTTTAAATTCCTTATGAGATTGTATATTTTTCATAAACTCAACTTTATATATCTTCAGTTTCTTTCTTTTTCTTAAGTCATATGATAAAAGACTATCTACGCATTTCCTAAACCTAGTCATGATTGTGTATCCCATTAACTGTATACCTTGACATGTCATATTCTACTGTGGCAAATTAACAGGTGTTGGAAGGCATGGCAGTTCTCCTTGTGTGCTCAGAGTGGGTAAGCTTGTAGACTCTAACCCTTCTGCTATGGTTTGGGGAGGATGCCTCTCTGCTCTCTTTTTCTAAGGGGCCACTGCTATGTCCCAGATGCAGGCCTTGACTATAAGTGCTACTTCCTTCCACCAGGGACCACTAGGGTTTACCAGTAGCCGTTCTAAGGAACACAAGAAGTAGACAGACATCTGCTGCTCATCCTCCAGAGATCACAAAGCTTCAGCCACTTGGGACCACTCATGAACATTTTCCCAAGATTGAGGAGAGGCAAACCTTTATCTTTCACTCCAGGCTCCTTGGAGAGGGAAGCCCATTCCCTTCCTTAGAGATCCCAGCAGGACTTGTGGCCTCTGATGCATCCTCCAAAGTCTACCAGAAGCATGCTTTCCTGGGTCTGTCACCTTCTCTAGAGAGGGTATTGGGAAGGAAAGTACAGTGACTAGCATTCCATTATCCCAGAATCCCACAGAAATGACCTCAGCGTTTAGATGTATCTTGGTAAGAAAAGAAATCTTATGTAGTGGTCTTTTTTCTTTATTTTTCTCCCTTTAACACGCTTTGGAATCAAATGCAACCAGATTTTAAGTGTTTGCCTCCTACAAGTGTGGTAAATGTCAATTGAGAGAAAAGTGAACATTCTTCTATAAGGAACTTCAGAATTTCAAGGCTGACCCACTTGAATTTGTTTCTTAATAAGCTAAATCATGTTTTTCTCTCCTGCTACATGTCTAATCATAATCATATTAGTATTTTTCTGCTTTTCTAGATGCAGATTGCCCTGTACGTAGCATCTCTCCCTCTGAGGCTCCACATGTGTTCTATCATCCTCTTGCCGAAATGCTTCTCACTTTTCCTAAGCATTGCTGCTATGGTCTTGAGTATCATTTCCTTAGCTCCATCTGTATATTGATATTTTGCGAGGATCTGTATGGATTCCGAGTAAGAATCAAGCTCAGCAGGCTAGCGTATTTAGTTTTTAAGAGAAAAGAAAGTAATCGATCAATTCCTATTGTAGTTCATTCTCTTTTTCCTCCCCACTTCTTCTCATTCTACCCTCACATGCAGCTTTGAAATGGAATCACATTTCCAGGCGGTACAATTAAATTTCAGTCAAAAATTCCACTTACCAGAATGTTCACAATACTAATAGTGTTGTTAGAAATAAGACACTTGATTAAAAGGCGGCACACTTGTCTATATCTTTAATGTGCATTCCTAATGAGTCTTACCAGGAGGCTGATTCACATGAAAATGCACAGTTAGCTCATCCAAGTTTAATATACCATTATCTGCACGCAGGCCCTCTTTTCATTACCATTTGAATGCACTGTTTTCTCTGGAGTTTTGTGCAGGAAACAAATCCCTATATATGGCACACAGCTCTAGACTCTGGTTTGTCTGCATTTGCCCTTTAGACAAAAGGCCAAAACAGCGTGCTCTGTGGTGCATTAATTTTCAATCTCTGGCTATTTTTGAAATTGTAATGCAGCACATTTCCTTTTCCAGAGGACTTTAGTCAGAATACAATGTAGAAGTGAATATAGCCAAGAGATTTGTTATTCTGAGTGGTGGCGCACCATCTTTCCCACGTGAACTCCAGATAAAAGGGGCTGCTTTAAAGAGCTGTTGAAATCCAATGAAATAAAAAAAGTATTTGAAAACTGATTTCACTAGTTTATTGAGTCTATAATACTATTTAGACTTTAGAGTCTGAGACAACCAGTTGCCTGCAATAAAAACTGAGAAAACAAAAGTTGTATTTAGTTCCTATGAAGGTTATCATTTGGACTTTCATTAATTTTCATGTTTCTGGTGTGCCACACTCCCACAATTCTATAAGCTTCCCTGGTGTCCAGAATTCTATTTAATGTGGAGCAAATGAAATCAATAACAGATTAAAAAGACTGTAAACATTGTAAAATAATTCCTTCCCTCTTTTTTTCCCTAATTTTCAAGCATTATGTATATTTAGACCTTCAAAGAGAATTAAATAATTGGAAAAAGAGAAAATGTCTTTCTTATAAAGTAATTGATTCATTATTCAAGAGTAAGAACTATCATATAGGACATTTTACTAAGGATGAGGTCATTTTAGGATAATCCAAGTGGTTATTATTTTGCAGATATATACTTAGTAAAACAAAGAGATGTGGCACACTTGAGGTGCACAAATAGACAAAACTATTTGCTTGTAAGGTGATGTTAAGAATAATTTGTTAAGGGTAAAGAGAACAGGCTTATTGGAAGGTGCATGACATATTAGAAAATAGATGATATTAGAGGTCATTTGAACCTATAGGATTGGCTTACAGCCTTTACAACTTCCTATCTTTGTTTATCATGCATTTTTCTTAAGTTCTCTGAGTCTCAGAATTCCTCTTTCCTATTCCCAGGAGCATCTGTAAAGATGGCATAATAACCCTTTGTGAAAGTAATAACCACTGTTGTGAAAACAGAGATAAAATTATATAGCATCTAGTAATAAACAAGTTCATAAAGGTTGCAAGATATAAGATCAATAAGAAAAATCAGCTGTAGTTTTTTACACTAGCAATCAATAATTTGAAATGGGAATGAAGAAAAATTTCCATTTCCAATAGTATCAAAAAGAATAAATACTCAAGAATAAATTTTAAAAATGAATTACGAGACTTATACACTAAAAACTATAGAACACTGGTGAAAGAAATTAAAGAATACCCAAATAAATGGAAAGCTATTTCATGTTCATGGCTTGGAAGATTTAACGTTTTTAAGATAGTAATGCTATCCAAATTGATCTACAGATTCAACACAATGTCTATCAAAATCCCAGCTGGTGTTTTGCAGAAATGGACAAACAGATCCTATAATTCATATGGAAATGCAAGGGACCCTGATAGCCGAAACAATCTTGAAAAAGAAAAACAAAGTTGGAGGACTCACACTTTGTAATTTCAAAACTTACCACAAAGCTACAGTGATTGACATTGTGATACTGGCATAAAGATAGACATATAGAACAATGGAATAAAATCGAGAAGGAAGAAAGAAATCTGTACATCTACGGTCAGTTGATTTTTGAGAGATGCCAAGAAAATTCAATGGGGGAAATAATAATCTTTTCAACAACTGGATATCCATATGGAAAAGAAAGAATTTGGACCCCTACTTCACATCATACACAAAAATTAACTCAAAATGGGTTATAGATATTATACAAAATAAACTTAACTAGGAAGGTAAAATACTTGTACACTTAAAACTATAAAACATTGATGATTAAAGTGGACACAAATAAATTGAAAGACATTCCGTTGTCATGGATTATAAGACTTAATACTGTAAAAATGTCTACACTATTCAACACAATCTATAGAATCAATACAATCCCTATCAAAGTCCTAGTGGCATTTTTACAGAAATAGAAAAAACAACCCTAAAATTCATATGGATCCACACAAGACCCAGAATAGCCTAAGCAATCTTGAGAAAGAAGAACAAAGCTGATAGCATCATAGTTCTGTATTGCAAAACTACAGCAATTTATTGGTACTGGTATAAAAAAGGACATATAGAACAGTAGAGCAGAATAGAAAGCCCCCAAATAAACCCACACATATATGGTCAACTTATCTTCTACAAGGGTGCCAAGATATACAATGAGGAAAGGATAGTCTCTTCAGTAAATGGTGTTGGGAAAACTGGATATCCACGTGTAGGAGAATGAAATTGGACGCTTATCTCGTAACACACACACAAAAACAACTCAAAATGTATTAAAGATTTAAATATAAGACCTGAAACTGTAAAACTCCTAGAAGAAAACATAGGGGAAAAGCTTCATGACATTGGTCTTGTTATTGGTTTCTTGGATATGATATCAAAAGCACAAGCAACAAAAGTAAGAATAGACAACATCAAACTAAGAAACTTCTGCCCAGCAAAGGAAACAATAAACAGAGTGGAAAGGCAAACTACAGAATGGGAGGAAATATTTGCAAACCATTTATCTGTTAAAGAGCTAATCTCCAAAATAGGTAAGAAACTTCTAGAACTTGATTCCAAAAAAGAAAAAAAAAAAACCCAAACAAACAAACAAAAAAACCCTGTTTAAAAAATGGGCTAAGGTTTGAATAGACATTTTTCCAAAGAAGACATGCAAATGGCCAATAGGTATATGAAAAGATGTTCAGCATCTCTAGTCATCAGAGAAATGCAACTCAAAACCAGAATGATATATTACTGCATACCTGTTAGGATGGGTATTAAAAAAAAAACCCACAAAAAAGGTCTTGCTGTGGTTTATGTCAAAGAGTGTTTTTCCTATGTTTTCCTCTAAGTGTCTGGTCTTACATTTAGGTCTTTAATCCATTTGGAGTTTGTTTTTGTGTATGGTGTTAGATAATGTTCTAAGTTCATTCTTTTACCTGTAGCTGCCAGTTTTCCCAGAACCACTTATTGAAGAGGCTGTCTTTTCTCCATTGTATGTTCTTGCCTCCTTTGTCGTAAATTAGGTGACCATATGTGCCTGGGTTTATCTCTGGGCTTTCTATCCTGTGCCATTGATCTATATTTCTGTTTTTGTGCCAGTATCATACTGTCTTGATTACTGTAGCTTTGGAGTATAGTTTGAAGTCGGGGAGCCTGATTTCTCCAGCTCCATTTTTCTTTCTCAAGATTGCTTTGGCTATTCGGGGTCTTTTGTGTTTCCATACAAATTGCGAAATTTTTTGTTCTAGTTCTGTGAAAAATGCCAGTGGTAGTTTGATAGAGATTGCATTGAATCTATAGATTGCTTTGGGTAGTAGAGTCATTTTCACAATGTTGATTCTTCCAATCCAAGGACATGGTATGTCTCTCCATCTATTTGTATTATCTTTAATTTCTTTCATCAGTGTCTTATAATTTTCTGCATACAGGACTTTTGTCTTCTTAGGTAGGTTTATTCCTAGATATTTTATTCTTTTTGTTGCAATGGTAAATGGGAGTGTTTCCTTGATTTCAATTTCAGATTTTTCATCATTAGTATATAGAAATGCCACAGATTTCTGTGCATTAATTTTGTATCCTGCTACTTTACCAAATTCATTGAATAGCTCTAGTAGTTTTCTGGTAGCATCTTTAGGATTCTCTATGTATAGTTTCATGTCATCTGCAAACAGTGACAGCTTTACTTCTTCTTTTCCGATTTGGATTCCTTTTATTTCATTTTCCTCTCTGATTGCTGTGGCTAAAACTTCCAAAACTATGTTAAATAACAGTGGTGAGAGTGGGCAACCTTGTCTTATTCCTGATTTTAGTAGAAATGCTTTCAGTTTTTCACCATTGAGGATGATGTTGGCTGTGGGCTTGTCATATATGGCCTTTATTATGTTGAGGAAAGTTCCCTCTATGCCTACTTTCTGCAGGGTTTTTATCATAAATCGGTGTTGAATTTTGTCAAAAGCTTTCTCTGCATCTATTGAGATGATCATATGGTTTTTCTCCTTCAATTTGTTAATATGGTTTATCACATTGATAGATTTGCGTATATTGAAGAATCCTTGCATTCCTGGAATAAACCCCACTTGATCATGGTGTATGATCCTTTTAATGTGCTGTTGGATTCTGTTTGCTAGTATTTTGTTGAGGATTTTTGCATCTATGTTCATCAGTGATATTGGCCTGTAGTTTTCTTTCTTTGTGACATCCTTGTCTGGTTTTGGTATCAAGATGATGGTGGCCTCGTAGAAGGAATTTGGGAGTGTTCCTCCCTCTGCTATATTTTGGAAGAGTTTGAGAAGGATAGGTGTTAGCTCTTCTCTAAATGTTTGATAGAATTCGCCTGTGAAGCCATCTGGTCCTGGGCTTTTGTTTGTTGGAGGATTTTTAATCACAGTTTCCATTTCAGTGCTTGTGATTGGTCTGTTCATATTTTCTATTTCTTCCTGATTCAGTCTTGGCAGGTTGTGCATTTCTAAGAATTTGTCCATTTCTTCCAGGTTGTCCATTTTATTGGCATAGAGTTGCTTGTAGTAATCTCTCATGATCCTCTTTATTTCTGCAGTGTCAGTTGTTACTTCTCCTTTTTCATTTCTAATTCTATTGATTTGAGTCTTCTCCCTTTTTTTCTTGATGAGTCTGGCTAGTGGTTTATCTATTTTGTTTATCTTCTCAAAGAACCAGCTTTTAGTTTTATTGATCTTTGCTATTGTTTCCTTCATTTCTTTTTCATTTATTTCTGATCTGATTTTTATGATTTCTTTCCTTCTGCTAGCTTTGGGGTTTTTTTGTTCCTCTTTCTCTAATTGCTTGAGGTGCGGGGTTAGGTTGTTTATTCGAGATGTTTCCGGCTTCTTAAGGTGGGTTTGTATTGCTATAAACTTCCCCCTTAGAACTGCTTTTGCTGCATCCCATAGGTTTTGGGTCGTTGTCTCCATTGTCATTTGTTTCTAGGTATTTTTTTATTTCCTCAATGATCACTTCATTATTAAGTAGTGTATTGTTTAGCCTCTATATGTTTGTATTTTTTACAGATCTTTTCCTGTAATTGATATCTAGTCTCATGGCGTTGTGGTCGGAAAAGTTACTTGATACAATTTCAATTTTCTTAAATTTACCAAGGCTTGATTTGTGACCCAAGATATGATCTATCCTGGAGAATGTTCCATGACAACTTGAGAAAAATGTGTATTCTGTTGTTTTTGGATGGAGTGTCCTATAAATATCAATTAAGTCCATCTTGTTTAATGTGTCATTTAAAGCTTGTGTTTCCTTATTTATTTTCATTTTGGATGATCTGTCCATGGGTGAAAGTGGGGTGTTAAAGTCCCCTACTATGAATGTGTTACTGTCGATTTCCCCTTTTATGGCTGTTAGTAGTTGCCTTATTGAGGTGCTCCTATGTTGGGTGCATAAATATTTACAATTGTTATATCTTCTTCTTGGATCGATCCCTTGATCATTATGTAGTGTCCTTCTTTGTCTCTTGTAATCATCCTTATTTTAAAGTCTATTTTGTCTGATATGAGAATTGCTACTCCAGCTTTCTTTTGGTTTCCATTTGCATGGAATATCTTTTTCCATCCCCTCACTTTCAGTCTGTATGTGTCTCTAGGTCTGAAGTGGGTCTCTTGTAGACAGCAGTATATAAGGGTCTTGTTTTTGTATCCATTCAGCGAATCTGTGTCTTTTGGTGGGAGCATTTAGTCCATTTACATTTAAGGTAATTATCGATATGTATGTTCCTGTTCCCATTTTCTAAATTGTTTTGGGTTCGTTATTATAGGTCTTTTCCTTCTCTTGTGTTTTTTGTCCAGAGAAGTTCCTTTAGCGTTTGTTGTAAAGCTGGTTTGGTGGTGCTGACCTCTCTCAGCTTTTGCTTGTCTGTAAAGGTTTTAATTTCTCCATCAAATCTGAATGAGATCCTTGCTGGGTAGAGTAGTCTTGGTTGCAGGTTTTTCTCCTTCATCACTTTCAGTATGTCCTGCCACTCCCTTCTGGCTTGTAGGGTTTCTGCTGAGAGATCAGCTGTTAACCTTATGGGGATTCCCTTGTGTGTTATTTGTTGTTTTTCCCTTGCTGCTTTTAATATGCTTTCTTTGTATGTAATTTTTGACAGTTTGATTAATATGTGTCTTGGCGTATTTCTTCTTGGATTTACCCTGTATGGGACTCTCTGTGCTTCCTGGACTTGATTAACTATTTCCTTCCCCATATTAGGGAAGTTTTCAACTATAATCTCTTCAAATATTTTCTCAGTCCCTTTCTTTTTCTCTTCTTCTTCTGGAACCCCTATAATTTGAATGTTGGTGCGTTTAGTGTTGTCCCAGAGGTCTCTGAGACTGTCCTCAGTTCTTTTCATTCTTTTTTCTTTATTCTGCTCTGCAGTAGTTATTTTGTCTTCCAGGTCACGTATCCGTTCTTCTGCCTCAGTTATTCTGCTATTGATCCCATCTAGAGTACTTCTAATTTTATTTATTGTGTTGTTCATCGTTGCTTGTTTCATCTTTATTTCTTCTAGGTCCTTGTTAACTGTTTCTTGCATTTTGTGCATTCTATTTCCAAGATTTCGGATCATCCTTACTATCATTATTCTGAATTCTTTTTCAGGTAGACTGCCTATTTCCTCTTCATTTGTTAGGTCTGGTGCATTTTTATCTTGCTCCTGTATCTGCTGTGTGTTTTTCTGTCTTCTCATTTTGCTTATCTTACTGTGTTTGGGGTCTCCTTTTTGCAGGCTGCAGGTTCGTAGTTCCCGCTGTTTTTGATGTCTGTCCCCAGTGGCTAAGGTTGGTTCAGTGGGTTGTGTAGGCTTCCTGGTGGAGGGGACTAGTGCCTGTGTTCTGGTGGATGAGGCTGGATCTTGTCTCTCTAGTGGGCAGGTTCACGTCTGGTGGTGTGTTTTGGGGTGTCTGTGGCCTTATTATGATTTTAGGCAGCCTCTCTGCTAATGGGTGGGGTTGTGTTCCTGTTTTGCTAGTTGTTTGGCATAGGTTGCCCAGCACTGTAGCTTGCTGGTCGTTAAGTGAAGCTGGGTGCTGGTGTTAAGATGGAGGTCTCTGGGAGATTTTCACTGTTTGATATTATGTGGAGCTGGGAGGTCTCTTGTTGACCAGTGTCCTGAAGTTGGCTCTCCTACCTCAGAGGCAGAGCCCTGACTCCTGGCTGGAGCACCAAGAGCCTTTCATCCACACGGCTCAGAATAAAAGGGAGAAAAAGTAGAGAGAATTAGTAGAAGTATGAAGAAAGAAATAAGGAAAGGAGGGAAGGAAGGAAGGAAGGAAGAAAGAAAGAAGCAAAGAAGGAAAGAAGGCAAGAAGGAAAGAAAGGAGGGAGGGAGGGAGGAAGGAAGGAGGGAAAGAAGGAAAAAAGACAGAAAGAAAGAAGATGCAGTAAAATAAAATAAAGTATAATAAAGTTATTGAATTAAAAAATATTTAGAAAAAAAAAGGGACGGATAGAACCTTAGGACAAATGTTGGAAGCAAAGCTATACAGACAAAATCTTACACAGAAGCATACACATACACCCTCACAAAAAGAGGTAAAGGGGAAAAAATCATAAATCTTACTCTCAGAGACCACCTCCTCAATTTGGGATGATTCGTTGTCTAAAGGAGGGAAGGAAGGAAGGAAGGAAGGAAAGAAAGAAAGAAAGAAAGAAAGAAAGAAAGAAAGAAAGAAAAGTATAATAAAATTATTAAAATTAATTATTAAGAAAAAAATTTTAAAAAAAACCATGGACAGATAGAACCCTAGGACAAATGGTGGAAGCAAAACTATACAGACAAGATCTCACATAGAAGCATATACATGCACATTCACAAAAAGAGGAAAAGGGGAAAAAATCATAGATCTTGCTCTCGAAGCCCACCTCCTCAATTTGGGATGATTCCTTGTCTATTCATGTATTCCACAGATGCAGGTACCTCAAGTTGATTGTGGAGCTTTAATCCGCTGCTTCTGAGGCTGCTGGGAGAGATTTCCCTTTCTCTTCTTTGTTCTCAGAGCTCACAGGGGCTCAGCTTTGGATTTGGCCCTGCCTCTGCGTGTAGGTCGCTCTAGGGCGTCTGTTTTTTGCTCAGACAGGACGGGGTTAAAGGAGCCGCTGATTCGGGGGCTCTGGCGCACTCAGGCCGGGCGGGTGGGGAGGGAGGGGCACTGCGTGCGGGGCGGGCCTGTGGCGGCAGAGGCCGGCGTGACGTTGCAGCAGCCTGAGGCCCGCCGTGCGTTCTCCCGGGGAAGTTGTCCCTGGATCCCGGGAACCTGGCAGTGGCGGGCTGCACAGGCTCCGAGGAAGAGGGGTGTGGAGAGTGACCTGTGCTCGCACACAGGCCCCTCGGTGGCGGCAGCAGCAGCCTTTTCGTCTCCCGCCCGTCTCTGGGGTCCGTGCTTTTAGCCGCGGCTCGCGCCCAACCCTGGGGTTCGCGCTTTTAGCCGCGGCTCGCGCCTGTCTCTGGAGTTCCTTTAAACAGCGCTCTTAAACCCCTGTCCTCGCGCACCAGGAAACAAAGAGGGAAGAAAAAGTCTCTTGCCTCTTCGGCAGGTGCAGGCTTTTCCCCGGACTCCCTCCCGGCTAGCCATGGTGCACTAACCCCTTCAGGCTATGTTCAAGCCGCCAACCCCAGTCCTCTCCCTGCGCCCCGTCGGAAACCGAAACCCGAGCCTCAGCTCGCAGCCCCGCCCGCCCCGGCGGGTGAGCAGACAAGCCTCTCGGGCTGGTGAGTGCCGGTCGGCACCGATCCTCTGTTCGGGAATCTCCCCGCTTTGCCCTCCGCACCCGTTGCTGTGCTCGCCTCCGCGGCTTCGAAGCTCCCCCCTGCGCCTCCCGCAGTCTCCGCCCGCGAAGGGGCTTCTTAGTGTGTGGAAACTTTTCCTCCTTCACAGCTCCCTCCCACTGGTGCAGGTGCTGTCCCTATTTTGTCTCTGTTTTTTTCTTTTGCCCTACCCAGGTACGTGGGGAGTTTCTTGCCTTTTGGGAGGTCTGAGGTCTTCTGCCAGCCTTTAGTAGGTGTTCTGTAGGAGTTGTTCCACGTGTAGATGTGTTTCTGGTGTATCTGTGGGGAGGAAGGTGATCTCCGCGTCTTACTCTTCCGCCATCTTCAAGGTCCCCCCTCAACAAAGCTATTTTTTGGCCAGCACTGAGCATGGACTGCCCTCTGGGTAAATCTCCAGTTACACTGAGTGAGAATTTTCCAGGATGTGGATTTTGGAAAATTTCCTTTTATGACATTAGTGATGAAAGTTATATCTTTACATTTACCAAAATTTCAGCTTCTGAGCTACCGTGCCCATTCTTTTCCCCTTCAAGTCCAAGTAATGGTGATCAAGCCTCCCTGAGTATCTGTCTTGTGGATTAATCCCAACTTTCTTTTGTTCCTCCATCATAGTCAGACATGGACTGATAAACCCAAAATAACAAAACAATTTTATGGTAAATGTGTTTGTGCTCATAGCTATGATCTTTTCTGCTTAGTACATATATTAGAAAAAATGTTAGTGCAAAAATAGGGACTATTTTATGATTCACAAATGTAGATGAGTTAGAATATAAGTTGTAAATTAAATGTTAACTCTCATGGTAAAAAATACTATTGAGAACAAAATAAATACACTAAGTGCCAGAATAAATCTGCTAAAGCATGCATAGAACATCTAAAAGAAAATTATAAAACATTTACAAGAATAATTAAAGAAAGCTGAAATAAATGATGGGATTGGAAGATTCAATATTATAAAGTGGTATTTTCTAAAAAAAATTATAGATTTAATCAACCTACCCTCAAAATTATTGATAGAATTTGACAAGTTGATTTTAAAATATAGCCAGAATTGCAAAGGAACATGAATAGCCAAGAGTCTTGAAGAAGAACAAAGTTGGAAGAATTATTACCTTGTTATTAATTTGCCTTGTTATTATTCCTCTTGGCATGTGGCTTAGAAAGTCTTTGTTCCAAATGCCATGAGCATTACCTGCCCAGAGTGGGTGTGTTCTGTATATCATTTCTACATCATCATGTAATTTGGGAGATTTATTTGCTAACTGCTAACTTGAAGAGCATCATTTCTATACTTATGCAAATAATTCAAGAATTGACATCAAAATACATTTATAGGGGAATTATTAGCCCTTTTGATGCAGATATTTATATTTTATGACTTAGAATTTGCACTTTCTTTTCTAAGCTACCCCATTCTAAGATAAAAGATGAGGAGATGGTTCAAGATCCAGGAAACAGTTGTTTTCACAGTCATGTTTCACGGTGGTTTTATGGGCGTATACTTCAAACTCAGTAAGTTGTATACATTAAATATGCACAGCTTTTTGTATGTCAGTTATACCTTAATAAAGTGGTTTAAAATTATGTTTAATGGAATGAGAATAAAGATTTCTTTAGCTTATCAAATCATCCTTGGTCACTGAGCCAGGATAATTGGCTGAAGGGATAGGTTATATTCTTGAGAGGCAATATATTTGCCAACTAGAAAACCAGATGATATTAGTTATATGTCTTTATTATGCTTTCCTTAGCACTGATATGATCTGGTGGTAAACTCTTTGATTTATTTTGAGAGAAGTTTTCTCCTGTGAAAGTATTTCTGTATCGATGGAAAACAAGCCCTAATTTCTGCTTGTGGGTAGCTTGTTCCAAAGAGGGACATTATGATATCTTTTCAGTACAGTTTGAAAAAAAAAACTTGCAAAATTTTTTAAACAAGTGCTAAGGAGACCTAAAACCATAATCTCTGCTCCTATGGGAAATGAAACTATTTTTTGTCTATTAGAAAAATAACATGTAGCTTAAGAGATGTTGCTTTTATGCTCTATAGAATGTTATTTATGGTTGATGCTTGGCTAAAGGAACACTTGTTCTTTAGTGAAATTATTTAAAAGTGGTCCTTGGATCCTTAGTGTTCTGCTGACGCACTTTGTAAGTCAGATCAAAGACTCTGCTCTGGTTATAGGGCTCTACAAGCACACAGGATTGGCAAATGCAGCACTAGGTTACAAGTCAGTTTTGACTTGAGGCTAGATCCAGTTGTGAGATTCCTCAGCATTGTTTCCTGAAACTAGCAATGAGTCTGGGATCACTGGGTGGGCAGAGTGGCTGATGGTTAATATACCTCTTTGTCTCCTACTCAGAATATAAGGAAGAACCCAGGAAAGTATGCAAGAGCTTGCTCATTACCTGGTGTGGGGACTTTATTACATACACCAAGATAGCTTTCCCAAGGAAGAGGAAGCATGAGTTCTATCTAGAAGAGAAATCTGTGACAACCACCAGCAGTCCCACATTTCGGTAATGGTCTTTCTATTCATCTGCATTTTAATTTGGGGGGTGTTATATTGTACAATATAATTTAACCCAATTAGATACAGTGATCAATATAGTTACTTTTAATATTCCTATTACTACTACATACAAATTTAGGAAAAGATTATTCTGTCTGGGTCAGTCTTGTTTATAGGGTAAATAGGTGTTGTGTATCAAATTATCAGCACTATGTAAAGTTGCCCTTTGTTCATATCCTCTTCTTTCCTAAAATATTTTTTGCCAGTGGAATATAGTGAATAGAGCTGATTATTTTATAGGAAGCACATAAAAGAATAGAAAGTTAATGGGACAAGGAAGGCAGACACATGTTATTGGGAAATTGAATAATAAAAATAGACATTTGGATAATTACAACAGATGGGCTTGACACAAAACACAACAGTGCCAGTGTAGAGACTGCTACATTTTCACAAACAGTAGATAGAACTGTATTTATTTATCCAAAACATTCCATTTATATATAGAGAGATACAAGTGCACCAAAGTTCATTTTTTTCAATACTGTACTTGCAGTGACCTAACTTGTATGTGTGTTTGAAAAGAAGCACTTTTATAAACATAGAATTTTATATAAATATAGCAAGTAATTATTACAGAAGAGTTGATAAATTTATAAAAGATTGTATCCTTTCAAAAGGTCACAAATATATGTATTCTTATACCTTAATGGCAACTGACTTCTATGTCCATGTCCAGTGTGCCCCTGGACTCTGCAGAACCAGTCAGTGGATTTAGTCTTGTTATCATTGCAAACCTGCTTGTCTTTGGCCCACTCTTTACCTTTATGTCTTCCTGACCATGTTCCTGGCTTTGACTGGGGCCTTGTGTTGACCTCCATTTTCTATTTACTTCCTCCTAACTCTTTCTCTGACTCTGAGCCACTGTCTGTCTCAACTCTGTTGCAGAGTAACTTGTGACTCTGTACTATTGTCCATTCCCTATTCTTTGGAGGATCACTGTGAATGGTCAACTTGGCAACTAAGGCATGAGAAGATTTCCAGTAACACTTGTTGCTTGTTAGGTTGGGTTTGGCAGTTAGGTCACTGATGATCCTAACAAGAGTGGTGTCTGTTGAGAAGTGGGGATTCAAGCTTGACTGGGGTGGATTAGAGGTTAGGAATTGGGGAAGTTCTAGAGATAACTCTATTGAGGTGTCTTGTTGTAAAGGGGAACAAAAAAATGAGGCATAAGCTATAGGAGTATGAGTATATGTGTGTTATATATATGTGTATATATAATTTTATATTATGCTATTTTAGTTTAGTTTCATTTTTTCTTTAAGATTTTTTTTTTTGATGTGGACCATCTTTAAAGTCTTCATTGAATTTGTTACAGTATTGCTTCTGTTTTACATTTTGGTTTTTTGGCCATGAGGCATGTGGGATCTTAGCTCCCTGACCAGGGATCAAACCTGCACCCCCTGCATTGGATGGTGAAATCTTAACCACTGGACTGCTAGGGAAGTCCCTTATTTCTTTTTAGGTAATAGAAAGTTACATGAGTTTGCTGAAATAAATAATCCAGTTTAAAGAAAGATAGGGAGTGAATAACCACATGAGTAAAGGGTTTAAGTTGGGTCCAGGAGGTGGAATCTAGGTACTAAGTAGGGGGAGGTATTAAGAATTCTGTGGGGGTATGGGGTACTTACTGCCTTGTGACAGGAAGGAAGAAGGAAACGTATTCAAGGATAGGTATATAAATTTGTTGGTGAAAAATCAGTATACTCATGTACGTTTACTTTCATTTTCTCAAGGAAATATGAGGCAAGAAAAATCAGTTGTGAGGAGGAAAAGTGAAAGGGTTTTGCCGGATAGGAAAATGTATGAAATATTCCTCTCGGGTGGGAAAGTAAGCTTACTAGAAAATAATAGGATTAGTGAGAAGTAACAAGTGCCAGTTTGCAGCTTGCAATCATGACTGTAAAGGGAATGCAATCAGCTGGGTTGTTGGTTGAGGTGCTGTGTGGATTGATATTAAGGTTCAGCAAATAAGCTGTGATTATTCCCAGGGAGAGTGAAAGAGAGTGAAGGGAATCAAGTCAAGGGCATTTTAAAGGAGTGATTAAAATGACGGACCAAGGAGCAGTGTTAGGGTGGGACTAATGGCAGTGGGAATGCCACGTCAATGGACTGGAGGTCTCAGGTGCTCGTGGGATGGGCCAGTGGTGGAGGCATACTTGAGCAAGTGAACTGGTGTGATCAGAAACTGGATGCTTAAAATCCACTTTTCAGAAATGGTGTCAAGTCTGGTGAAGACAAGATGCGAGGAGGTAGTGTGGGAGATGGAAGTTCGGGGAGAAGGAGATCAAAGTACCAAAAGTAAGATGTTAGCCCATCAATGTGGACACCTATAGTCATTGGGAATATTGGCAAGAAGTTGGGGGAATGAAGAAGACTCTGCCTGAGTTAGGACCTTCCTTCTTTAGTTAATGAAGAATGTCTAGGAGATTAGCAAGGAAGTGCAATGAGAAGAGGGTGTGGTGGGAATAGAGAGGATGCTGTAGCTGCAAAGATGAATGCTAGGAACGAGAGGAAAGCAAAGTGTGGGGTGAAAAAAGTCTGGGCAGCTAGGAGGACACCTGAATGAAGACTGGACTGGACTGAGCTATGCAGAGCATGTGACAAAAACCAGTTCCTGGTAGAGAGTGTTGCAGAGGAGTCCCAGGGAGGAGCTGGGTTTCAGTAAGAGAAAGCAGGTTAAAAACACTCTATAAATATTTCAAGGTTGAAGAAAGTTACTGATCACAGAGAGGATGTGGAGAGCAGTGCATTATGGAAAGTTTTGCAGGAATAGGTCAATTGAGAACTAGATTAGGGAGAGGTCAGCACATTGCATCCTCTCTCAACAATGTTTGTCCACGAAGTTGTAGACAAATTAGCTGCGTGGTAAGCAAAGGACAGTGCTGTTTCTAAGCTGGACTCTAGCTCCTTTATAGAAAGTTGGGTGTATTGTTAATATATCTATTAGAAAACAAACTTTCCTGAACTCCTTGGAAAATCAGCTCAGAACAACTACCATCCTACACTGAGATCAACAACTTCTGTAAACAGCCACTGTCCATTAAATGGTTCTAAATACTCATCGCGCAAAACTATCCTCAATCTTGCTCACTGTCTCTGTTTCACTAATTGGAAATGGATTCAAGCCTGAAATACTTGTCTTCAACTATAGGGCAATGGCATGATAAGGATTCATTGAGACACTTGTAACATAAATACTTCAGAAAATAATGGGGAGGGCAGAATAATTTAAAGATGGTTTAGATCACTGTGCTAGCGATAGAAAATGCATTATTTTTTAATGGTTAGATCAACATTAATGTTTCAATCAACATTTTGTAATTACATTTCTTTTGGTGAAACAAAGCAGTAGGATTAAAAAAAAATGAACAAAGTAGCCAAGGCTCAGTTTTGATTTTATTTAAATTAAAGACAGACCTATTTTTTTAGCATTTTCTTATCAATCGTGTAGTTGCATATCACCCTATGTTTGCACTATGTATCTGATCACTGAATAGTAAATTAAAACTAAATGTATTATTATAATTTTCACACTTTTTTCATAGCTTTCTAAACTAATCTAGGGGAGGAAGTTAGTACTGATACTGTGTCAAGCAAGGAAAATTCCAAGATTTGTGTATAAAGTGGGGAGAGGCATTTGAAGGAATTGATATCTTTAAATTACTTTTAAATGTATTTACTTCATTAGAAAAGGTCACTTTCCCAATAGATTTAAAAAATAAAGATCACATTTGCTTCGGGTTAGTGGACAGGCATTTTGTAAAGCTGCAAAAATTTTGAATGTTTTCCACCCGTCTTCTCTCATGCCGCAAGTATGTCACATGAAAGATGAAATTCCATTAAAAAACGTAGTTATTGACTTGTATATAGTCACAGTTCAGAAAGTAGTCACAGTGTAAGATTTGGAAAGTCAGGATTTGAACCAGGTCTGTGTATCTGAAGTCAATGCATATTTTTCCTGCCACAACAAACTATGTCTTTATATAGATGACATAATTTTACAGTTCCACATCTTGATGTTCTAAACTCTGACTAAAAAGTTCTTCCCTGTCTTTGGCGAGTTTGTATTTTTATGCTTTTCGGTTCCAAGCATGTCTTTTTTTTTTTTTTTTTGCGGTACGCGGGCCTCTCACTGTTGTGGCCTCTCTCCTGTTGCAGAGCACAGGCTCCGGACGCGCAGGCTCAGCGGCCATGGCTCACGGGCCCAGCCGCTCTGCGGCGTGTGGGATCTTCCCAGACCGGGGCACGAACCCGTGTCCCCTGCATCGGCAGGCAGACTCTCAACCACTGTGCCACCAGGGAAGCCCACCTCTCTATAATCTTTACTTCACAAATAGCTGCTTCAAAATGTTTATTTTGGTTCTCTCTCTTCCCATGGAGTCACTTTTCAGATGAAGTAACAAACTTTTAATCACTTCATATGACAACTTATGGGTCCAGTGATGGATGGAGAATGACCCATTCCTTTGTACTTGAATGGTATATACCTCAACAAAATCACACATCACTGCCAGTCATGGTCCTGTGTCTCACCCATAAGTAGAGGTTTATCATGAATACTATTTGCTTTTTACCTATATCTTAAGATGGTGAATAGAGCAGATTTTGTAACTATTCAGCTAATGATTCCAGGAAAAGCCCTTGGAACCTGCTATATTTCTTTTGAGAGAGAATTGAGAACTGAGCTTATATCTACAGTGTGTTCCCCCACAGAGCAGAATCAGAGCTTTTTAATGAAAAGAATTTATGGTTGTAAGAGCATCCTATTGTGATGGGGACTTGGAGCTAATGCTACTGCAAATGTGGGGAGAAAGAGGTTTATTGTTGCCTAAAGCTTTGGAAGTAAATTGAGAGTGGCCTCACAGGAAGGCCCTACCATGAATGACCTGCTCTCTTTTATATTCTTGTCTGTTGCTGTTTCAGGATGTTGTTTTGTTATTGCTAAGAGTCAGTCCAAATCTGATCAACAGAGGTTTCTTGAGAGAATGTGGGTGTGCTTTTTATCTTTGGAATTATTCAGTTTATCTTTAAACTGTCTCTGAGTAATTAGTTTGATTTGATGCTTTAACAGAAAGTTATACTCAGAACTCTTAACAGAGTAAAAACTGATAACAGAAAAAAGGAAAGATAATGAAAAATTGCTCTTTATTTTCTCATTTTTAAAGAGTAAAGAATGATAAATTTTATTTATCTTTATTTTTTTGGGTGCACGCATCTTTTTTTAAATATCTTTATTGGAGTATAGCTGCTTTACAATGTTGTGTTAGTTTCTGCAGTACAACAAAGTGAATCAGCTGTATGTATACATATTTCCCCATATCCCCTGTTGTGAAATTTTATTTACTCATAAAGTTATCTGTATATAGAAAACATATAGGAATATGGAAATAAACAAAAAGGTAAAAACCCCAATAACAGTAATAATCAAGTATAGCATACTTTATATTCTCTGAAAAATATAATCACATGGCTTATGAACTTCTAAAAAAATATTTATTTACTTAGTTGCACTAGATCTTAGTTGCAGCATGTGGGCTCCTTAGTTGGGGCTCGCCGTGTCATTTCTTTTTGTTGCCCTTTAAAATAATGTATCATTCAGGAAAGCGTTGATAGTGTTGGGCCTGGAGAAATGAACAGTTTACAGAAGAAACACCTCCTCTCCCCATAACTCTGAGGTTTGCCAAACTCATCTGTGGGGATTTGACCAATCTTTAAAGATGGAACCCACCTTATTCAGTGTTTCCCCAATGCTCTTGTCAGAATTCTAGAGATATGTGGCTCTACAGAGTCACTCTGGTGAGCTGAGGGCAGAGGGAAATGACTAGATTTTCCTCATACCTTATCAACCACAACAGCATTTAAATAATTCATTTGTTTACAGTCTGGATCAGGTATTATCTAAAGAAATTTTTCACAGAAAAATAGTTTGAAAACTGTTGACTTGGTACAAAACATTCAACTTATGCTGAAACTAGGACACATGGAACATTTATATCTTTCTATCATCTATCTATCTATCTATCTATCTATCTATCTATCTATCTATCTATCTATCTATCTATTATCTATCTCTCTCTCCCCAGTTACAAGCCAGTCCATGGCAGAATCAGGACCATGTATTTATGTATATCCTTTATCCATCTTTGCCTCTCTCCTTTCTCTTTATCCCTGCTTCTTGCTTTTCTCTCCTTCCCTTCCTTCCTTGACTTCATTCACCAAATATTGGATAAGCACATCCATTTGACAGGCACATTGCTTGCCACAGAGGGAACTGAGATCTAGTTTAAAAACACAATAAACAAATAAGTCACAAAACAATATGGTGAGTGCTATAACAAAAATATGAAGGAAACCTTGAGCATAGGTGACTGGATTACTGTAAGATAAGTAGTTGCCTTCATGGTACAGTAGTTAAGCATCTGAACTATGCAATCAGGTTTACTTTCAAGTCTTCTCAACCACTGATTAGCTGTGTGACCTTTAATAACTTCCTTTATGTGGATTGCTTCATAATTCCTAGAGAAGGGAGATGCAATCAGACAAGCACTACCTCTTCTCCCTATTTATAAATCCATGGGAATGTCTATCTACCTAAAGGAAAAAAACATTTTCCTATACTCATAGCGCTGTGACACCACATGTGATGGATTTTTTTCCCCCACACCAACTGATTCTTCCACTCTCTGGACACCAGTTGGGTGTCCCACAATTCAGTTATGACAATAACAAGCTTGAGTTACTGCAGACCACGCAGATTAAGAACTAAGTCCCACAAGAGTGTCCCCACTTCAGATGCCAGTCACAAGTCCCAGGTTGTACCTGTACTTCTCACCACCCAGCTATAAATCATGGGTTCCCACAATCCCTGCCTCAGGCTTCATAATTTGCTATAATGGCTCACAGAACTCAGGGAAACATTTATTTACATTTACTGTTTTATTAGAAATGATATAAAAAAGGATACAGATGAACAGCCAGAGAAAGGTACATAGGGCAAGGTCTGGAAGGGTCCTGAGTAAAGGAACTTCTGTCCTGTGGAGTCGGGGTGCTCCACCCTCCTGGCACATGGGTGTGTTCACCAACCCAAAATTCTCCTAGCATCCTGGTTGAGGGATTTTAATGGGGGCTTCCTCATGTAGGCATGATTGCTTATTAGCTCAGTCTCTGGCACCTCTTCCCTCCTGGTAGGATGGGGAATGGAGCTGAAAGTTCCAAGCTTCTAATCATGCTTGATCTTTCTGGTGACCAGCCCCCACTCAGAAGCCCATCAAGAGTTGCCTTATTAGAACAAAGGATGGTCCTGTCACCCAGAAAATTCCAAAGGATTTAAGAGCTCTGTACAAAATGTGTCTGGAGCCAGGGACAGAGACCAAATATATATTTCCTATTATGTCATAGTCTACCCTCTAGTCTCAGGCCATGGACCCCTTACAGCAGAATGATCTTATCTTTCAGAGCTTTTACATTTGGTGTAGTATTTATAGAACAGATGTAGCAGTAGTACCAACGTGAATGTGCCTAAGGTCTGGAGAATCCTGTTTGAGATAGGGATAGATTTAAAGAAACAACTAATTTGTCTTACAAAAGCATTACAGACATTTTTACATTCTTGTACAATTTAATTATTCTCCCCCCACCCCTTGATAGACTGCTGTTTGTACCTTATGATAAGCTTGTACAGAACTATTTAGTGCAGAAATCAGATAATGGTTAGCTTGATGCAGTTCTTCCTCAGGCCAGTCATTTTCCATGAGTATTACATACTGAGGAAGCTTTAACTCATTCTCCCAATACATTTGACCACTGAGGTCAGTATTATCATAAGATATATTTATTGATACCTGAGGTAGTTGAGTCTTACCAACACCACCACTATTATACCATAATGGTATGATCATGACATCATTCAGTTTCATTACAGAGCAAATCAGTAAGAATATGTAAGAATCAGTAAGGTGTCTGCTTTTCCTTCCCAACAGAATCTACCATTGCCCGTATACAAGATATTATTAAAAACAAGCACCATTACAATTGGCCATGACTCATTTATGTCTGGGTTCCCAGTTAATTGAGGACAACCTCATTGCACAGGCTTGTACTGAGACTGGTTTCCATTTTGTGTTGTTACATAGTAGGGCTTAACTCCCGCCTATGGGGAAGACACAGTGGTGTTTAGAATAGTTTCTATTCCTACTAACTATATCCCAGGATTTGATTTTGACCTGTTCTGGGGGCAAGAGCAATCATAGCGTATTGATGTAAATTATAGTAATTTCCCAGAGAATTTCCTTAAGCTTGGAGGGCCTTGATTCCCATAGGTGTTCCCCTTGAGCCTCAGCAGCTAGGATTGAGGGCCATTACCCCATGGCCACTTAAGCCTACATTTGTATTATAATAGTCAAGAGGCCTTGCTAGGTCAAAGTACAGGCTTTTTCCCAATGCTGAGTTCTAGTATCACCCAGCATTGTTTGTTGAGTAACAGCATCCACTTTAATATCCCTTAAACACACATCTCTCTCCAGCTACTGCCCATTTCTCTGCTCCTCCTGACAGCAATAGTCCTAAAAATATTGCTTAAAACATATAGTCTTCATTTACTCATCTCACATTTCTTCTTAACTCTTAGTATACCAGGAAAAACAGTCATCGTCATTTATCATTGGGGTCTAATGGGCTATCATCTATTTAAAATATGTATTAGTTTTTTGCAAATAATTTAAAGAAGAAGAAAGGGATAGTGAAAATTACTATTCAAAATTGTAATAAGTGTTAAACATAGCAAACCTCTCTATATCAAGTAATTTCTGATACCTGCACCTTATTAAGGACTAAAGAATATTGTCATATGTTCTCTTAGCAAAAAGGCATGGTCCGGTTTTTGTCATAAAAAATTGTATGATGGCGTTCTTCCTTATTAAATAACTAATTGGATGAAAATACTGTATTTCTTTTTGTCCTTAGAAGTACATTGTTCACACAATGATTCTTGAGTTTGAGAAAATCATCTACATCATCTGAAGATTCATATATGATATATTTCACTTATATGATCAATTTCATCATCATTAGTGTCCAGAGTGCTGCTGTTCCTTTGTACTCATCTTTCTAATAATTGTGAAATGTCTTGTATATTTTCTTTGCCATTATAGGCAAGAAAAAAAAATCTGAATTCTCAGCTGTGTTCAATGAAAAGTAAAAACAGGCTACAGAGATTGTCCAGTTTTCTAAAAAGTACCTTTTTGAAAGATGATGTAGTACTTTGGGTAACAGAATAAAAAATTGGATGATAATTTATTTTACTATCGCATTATCCTTTTAGGTGAGTTTAATATTCTCCCATCTTTCTATTTTATTCTTTTTCTTAGCATACATGGGAATAATTGATAAATAGTAAAGAAATAAATTCTAGGATTATGAAGTATCAAAATGTTCCTAGATATAGGAAACATAAGATCACTAAGATCCCATCATATACCTTAGATTTATAAAAGGTCAAATTCAGTACGGTAATTAAAATGGAATGGGTTTATTCTATTAAACATGAACTTTTTGTTTATTTTTGGAAAATCTCTAAGACTAAAAGTAATGAAATGTTAATCTTCACAAACAGAACTGTTCAAAAGAGGAACTTAAAAGTGAAAATTGGATCCAATGGACTCTGATTGTACATTGATTAGCCCACTCTTATCAAGCTCTCTACCCCCCACAAATACAATAAAATCATCTTTTTAAGATCATTAGTAAATTAAGTCTTGACAAAATGTGTAGTCAGTTTTGAGTTCTCACTGTAATGAATCTGTTCAAGGTCCTACATAGATGACTTCATCTTCCCCCTTGAAACCCTATTCTGAATGACTTCTGTAACATCACACTCACCTAGTAGTTTTCTTCCTATTTCACCTGCTGCTCCTTCTTAATCTGCTCTTACTCATCCAGTCTGAGCTTTGGAGGACTTCTAGTCTCTGTCCTCAGGGTTCCTCTCATCTACTCGCTTTTTGTAGATTATCTCACCCAATCCCATCTGTAGGTTAGGGAGTCTTTATATAGCTATGCTGTATTTCATATTGCTCACAATGAACTATTGCGTTGCCCTCCTCCAAACTGACATTCTCAATCACTGTGTCTGCCCTGTCTTAGCAAATGGTACCATCATTCATCTGTTGCTTGGTACAAACACTTACAAATCATCCTTGATTATTAACAGTAAGCTCAGACATCACAATCTTCAAAATAAATTTAAGATATAACTTTTACCATCTTATGTATAATAACTCTAGTCTAAGCCACCATTGTCAATCACCTGGACCACTGTACCAGTCTTCTGAATACTCTCCAATCTTGCTTTCCTGCAACTTAGTTTTCAACCAGCAGCCAGAGAGAGTTTTCTAAAGATAGTCTTACATTATATTACTCTCTTGCTTAAAACCATTTAAGCACTTCCCATTCCAAGCTTTAGATGATCTAGCTCTTATCTACATCTTTTCTTTCTTTTCACTCTTCCCATTATTCTGTTCTCCAGGCACATTGGCCTACTTTCTGTTTCTCAAACACTCAAGAGAAAACTTTGTCTTTCTCCCACATTGAAGGAAGAATGCCACAAGAGGTCATCGCTATTTGAACTCTGAGTCGTTATCTCCCATTCTGCCAGAATGATGAAAGCTCCATATTGTAGGACTGTTCATAATTTCCTTGAAGCTAACCGATATATAGCACTATTCCTCCTCCTTTGGGGGAAAATGGAGTTTGGGAGGGATGTGGTCAGTTTGGGGTTATCTGTGAATTATCTGTGTTGTAAATTAGAACACATATCATCGTACATATAGAAGTCCATAGAAGTCAGTAGAAGGCAGATGTCATTCGTTGTTGGTTATGAGAACCAGAGGCCTGCTTTTTTTTTTTGCGGTACGCGGTCCTCTCACTGTTGTGGCCTCTCCCGTTGCGGAGCACAGGCTCCGGACGCGCAGGCTCAGCGGCCATGGCTCACGGGCCCAGCCGCTCCGCGGCATGTGGGATCTTCCCGGACCGGGGCACAAACCCGTGTCCCCTGCATCGGCAGGCGGACTCTCAACCACTGTGCCACCAGGGAAGCCCCAGAGGCCTGCTTTTTGAAGAAGCCTTACCAGCAGGGAAAAATAAAACTTATTATACATACATTAGTATTTTTAAAAGTCTTTTTTTGACCATGACATACTATAAGATGTACATCTGGTCCAATCATATTTATATACATAAATAGGCATATGCAATTGAAACAAAAATTTCACACAACCTACACTTACCCTTAGAGTATGTGATATTATTTGATATTTTCTACAATATTCTGTTTCCATTGAAAATTGAATTCTGGTTATAACCCACTAAGTTGTTTTCATAACCCATTAATTAGTCACAATCCACGGTTTGGAAAACAACACCATTGTATCCACAGGTTACCATGAGAGCAACAAAGAAAAGCATCTAAATCAGATGGGAGGTTCAAAGGTTTCTCAGAGGATTTCATATTCCCTGGGAAATAGAGGATGTCCACGATATTGAAAACAGAGTTCTATGTGCTTTCAGTAATAAACTGAAAAACAAGGTCCCCAAAAGAACTTGTATTGAGACAGTATGTGTAGGTGATAGAATGAATAAGAGAATGGGGGAGTTCAGATATAACTATAAAGCACACATGCCATGCTTAATTCCTATTAAAAATAATTCACAATTTGAGACAAGATCAAATGTCTTTCTGACCACAGAAGACATATCATGTCTGTAAACATTTATCAAATGATTAAGAAATGCCTCTAAAATTTCCAAAACTATATTACTTTTCACTTGTAGGAGTGATTATAATACTTACATATTATTAGTCTATATCCTAGCACGTCAAAGCACCACTAAAGTATTAAATCTGCAATATGAAGGCTAAGGACAATAAGAATAATGCTACTAAGGATAATAGTAGTAGTTGCTAAAATTTGCTGAGTGCTTTCTACCCTCAGTATCCATTTTGGAATTATCTCTTAGTGAGCTTGACTTACCATAAAAGTGGACTGTAACTTTCATGGGATTAGTTGTTCCACTCAGACATTGGATTGTTTTGCATTTAATAATTTTTCTATAAAAGATACCTGAAACAATCTAGTGGGAAAAAGCTGAAATACTGACTGAAATACTTGAACAGTAAAGCTTATCCTAGGTGAAATAATGAACCAATTTTAACAGCCCCATTGTGGCGGGTTTAACTTTTCTGTCTCACATGGGGTTTTGAGATGTTTTGTTTTATTTTTATGTCTTTGTTATGGTCTAGGAGAAGAGACTGGTTTTCAATAATTGCTATACCCCTCCTTCACATTCAGGTCCCCTCCACGCCCTTCTAAGGTCACAATGTTTCTTGTAAAATTTCTCTTTAGAGAACATAGCATGAAAGCAACCTATAGAGACAGGTTTATTCTCCTGCCAGCTAGCATGAGAGTTCCTTGTAGGAGAGCTGTTCCTATGTTCAGAGTGGCTTCGGCTAGGATCCTCAGAGGCAGAGCCTGAGCTTCTAGGGCTGAGATCCACCCATACCCAGGTCTCCCAGATGGAGGGATGCCATTTTGCATGAATAATTGTAAAGAAATATGGTTTTCAGTGAGGAAATCCTGGAGGAAGCCAGGTGGAGCTAATGAAATAGAGCTCAGATGGAAAAAAAGGAGAGAGGAAGGCTTTTGGACACTTGGCTGAAGGGGATTTGGAGAATTACCTGAGGGGATTTCAAATTATTTTCTGTGAATATTCTCTCCTCATCTCCCTGTCTAGATATGTAATAAATTCCACATTGCCAGTGCTGTTCTGTGTGAGCTTGTTGTTTCAGGAAAGCTGTGCATTGTAGAAGGCATAGCCATGCCTGATGTGCAGGAGCAGTGCTTGTGATCTGGACTCACGCAGCAAGTGGAATTACCCTGAAGTCTCCCCCTCCCTTGACCTGCCTCACAACTTCTAAATCTCAGCTCTGCCCTTAGCAAGCCATGTGACCTTAGGCCAGATCTCCAAACTTAAGTTTCTCAATCTAATAATTTTAATGGAGGACCTAATAGTAATATCTGCATAGAGTTTTTCATATATTAAGTTGAAAAATGTATGTTAAATATTTAGGTACATAGGAGTTACTTAATAAAGTTGAATGTCCTTCCCACTTTTCCATTATTCTGCAGATATCTACTGGGCTCCCCGAGAGAAAGCATTTCTAAGCTCTCCACTGAAAAGATCCTGTCAGATTCTCAGGGCTCAGCTATAGTATACGTAGTGCTTTCCCTCTGCTCTTACTGTTTTCAAAGGGCCAGTTGGTGCTGTTGTTGTGTATTTGTTGTTTGTCTATCCAACCGTGTCTTCACTTTCTAATGGTACCCAGACTTTTTCTCTAGGCATCTATACTGGCCCCCAGATTATCTGTTTCTTGAGAAGCTGATCTCAAGATAAATGATGTCTTGATAAAGGAATAAAAATACAACCCAAGGCAATCTAATCACAGTGAATCTCAAGACTTTTTTAAAAAAGTTCTGTATTTTTACTATGGCAAACAATGTGGTAACAAACACCTTTATACGTTTATCTTATATATGTGTTTTTTAAAATCACAATAAGAATCCCCAAAGTAGTATTGCTAGTTTAAAAATGGGCATATTTTACATTTTAATACATATTTCTAGATTAATTCCCTCAGTTTGTAGCAGCTCACACTCAAGTAAACAAAGTCGGAGGATGACTTATCCTCATTAGCTATGAGTGTTATTGCCTTGTAAAGTTTGTGCTTATCTAATGGGTTAAAAAATAGGTTATTATATCAGATGGTCCCTGACTTACCGTGGTTGGACTTAGCGAACTTTTGACTTTAGGATTGTGTTACAGTGGCAGCAGTTAGTAGAAATGGTACTTGCAGTTTTGAATTTTGATCTTTTTCTGAGATAGTGATGTGCAGTCTGATCCTCTCTTGTGACACTGGGCAGAGGCAGCTGCGGGCCACAGCTCCTAGTCAGTCACACAATCATGAGGGTGAACATGTGATACACTTACAACTATGCTGTACCCAGACAACCATTCTGTTTTTCATTTTTAGTACAGTATTCAGTAAATTACATGAGACATTCAATACTTTATTATAAAATAGCCTTTGTATTACATGATTCTACCTAACGGTAGGCTAATGTAAGTGTTCTCAGCATGTTTAAGGTAGGCTAGGCTAAGCTTTGATGTTTGGTATGTTAGGTGTATTTAATGTGTTTTAGACTTAAAATATTTTCAACTTATGAGAGGTTTATTGGGATGTAACCTCATCATTAGTTGAGGAAGATCTGCACCTTTAAAATTTGTAATCATTGTTTTTTTAAAAATTGTAGTAAGAACACCTAACTTGAGATCTATCCTCTTAACTAATTTTTAAGTGCACAATGCAGTATTGTTAACTATAGGCACAAGGTTGTATAGCAGCAGATCTTCAGAATTTATCCATATTGCCTAACTAAAATTTTATACCTGTTGAACAGAAACCTCATTTTCTCCTCCAGTCAGTCCCTGGCAACCACAATTATGCTCTCTGTTTCTATAACTATTTTATATATCTCATATAAGTGGAATCATACGGTGTTTGTCCTTCTGTGATGGACTTATCTCACTTAGCATAATGTCTTTCAGGTCCATCTGTGTAATCACATGTGGCAAGATTTCTTTCTTTTTTCTTTTTTAGGGCTGAATTTATTGATATTATTGCTTTTGATGTTGTTCATAAGGAAAATAGAAACCTTGAATTTTCTGGTGTTGTGAACTTAGAAAGTGACACTCAAAATACCATTTCTACTTTTCCTTTCTTTTTATTTTTTTAATTAAATTAATGTCTTCAATTTAATGCAAAAGCACATTTTACTCTATAACTTAAACTTGTGTGTTTTGGGTAATTGGTTGTTTACATGATATTCCAAAACAGAAATATACTAGAATATTTTAATTGGGATGTAGTTCCCTACTATGATGTAATTTGATATTTTGTAGGATAATTACAATTCAAATATTCTATTCATTGCAATATATAAAATAATGTAGTTTAGTCTGCAACAGTTGCGTCTATTTTTTGAGACTTCTACTGTTTAAAAATATACACAATAAAGGAAGCATTTATATGCATAAAATGTACCCAGAGGGTTTTTATAACAGCATTTTATCATTTTGAATTTATAAAAAATATATTATTCTCATGCAGTGACCTCTTTAACAGGAAGATGATCATTACTGCTTCATTTTTGAAATAATGTTTAATATAGGCATTTTCCCATATATTGGCTGTACTACAGTAGACTATAACATATTTCAGATAGTTGGAACCAGAGAGTAAAGTTTTCCTTTAGCTATCTTTTCGGACTTTATGAAAGATCAGAAAAGAATGCACCTGTTGGTCATTTGGAGTCAAAATTATTAAGCTATTGACCAAGCTGTTTCCTCTGTGTGTGCAGCTCATGTCTATTTTTACTAAAAATGAGAATCATAACCTCTTGAAGAAAAAAAATAACTATTCTGCACTTACCTGTATTCATATATTGTATTTTTTTTATTGTACAAAGTCACATAGACATTGTTGTGATTTAAAAAAATTTCTGAAGGACATAGAAACATGCCAAATAATGTAAAGATATGTCATTTTGCCTGAATTGAAGACTCAGTATTTTGAAGATGCATTATATATCTATAAATTAAAGGATAATTTCAGTGTGGTCCCAACAAAACACCTAATAGATTTTTAAATAGAATTTGGCACGTTCCTTTATGAGAAGAACCACTGGTAAATTTGATTCTGTTAAGATAAATAATATATGAAAATGTGGTCAACAGAGTTAAATGTAAGTGACAGCAGAGGGTGGGGGAGATATCCTTTACTGTGTTAACAGATAAAAGAGTAACATCTAGAATTTCCAAAAAGAAACATTTCGAAAATTTAAGAAGAATATCCATAACACAATAAAAATGGACAAAGAATAGAAAAAGATAGTTCACAAAAGATGAAACACTGAAGTTCAGTAAATACATATGTATAGTAAATATATATTTCAGTCATATATTTTATAATAAAAATTAATTGAAAAATTTTCCCTAAATAGGATGACAAATTTTTATATAGAATGACAATTTAAAACATACTGCTAATATCAAGTAGGGTAAAGGTATATATCAGATATTTTGAATCCTAGTGGGGTTATTAATTGGTATAGACACTATGGAGGGAAGTTTGGTAGCATTTAAGTTTTAAATATGCATGCTTTATGACACTGCCATTCTTCTTTCTGATATTAACTTGTATGTCCAGCAGCAGGGCATAAAAAAGTAATTAAGGAGCAACCATATTGCTATGACTAGGAAGAGTTACAAATATGACATTTGTTGCAGACTGATTTGCAAGATATATTATGATAGGAGAAAAGCAAGGTGAAAATATGCAAAGTATTGCATTAAAATGGACAAATGAATTCTGTTTTAGTATAGGATGATGTGTGCATTCCTAAATAGTATAGAATGTCTTGTAGGACACACATCGCAGGGATAAGGGATAACAATGGTTTCTGAGACAGGGGAGACTGAGGTTGTGGGTTGGAGAAAACGAATTAATTTGGTTCACCTATTTTAACTTAAATATTGTTACAGAAATTTATTAAGTTATTAGCTGTGTAATTAAGCACTTATTATTAAAAGGAATCTACTAAAGTGTCTAGTAGTCTGGAATCAAAAAGATACAGCTTTGAATAGGGCTTATAAGCTAGGATACATCTTTTTAGATCAATGTAAAAACATTCTTCAGCTTCACTGAAGTAGTTTGCTGAAGTAGAATGCCATTTGAAGTTTAGAAGACTGAATTGAAGATTTCTAAAGATAAAATTTCTGATTTCTGATTACAGACCTGACCTACCTTAGGATAATTATTGGCTCTCTATCAAATCAATGAGCAAGCACACTCCTTTGTGCTGCTAGTGTTAAGGACTGATTTGCACAATCTCCTTCACGCCTCTATCTAGTCCCCCTTGTGAGGATCGTGATCCAAATATTTGGCATTAGGCAAAACCTGCTATTATGGGACAGACTGTAGAAAAAACCTCATTTGTGGAATAAAGTGATATGTAATGTAAATATGCCTATCACATGCTCATGAAATGATTGTTTCCCTTCACAAACTTTAAGATTTTCCTGCTGCTCAAAGAAGAAGTGGAAGAAGAAAGAGGAGATGGAGGAGGAGGAGGGAAAGAGGGGATTGCATGTTTATTTTATGGAAAAGAACAGTACGTGGTTATTGGTTTTTATGGATGGAAACTGAATACTTATTAGAACATACAATTTTACACATGGTCTTGTGAGTTTATATACTGAGGAAAAGAATAAGACTCACCCTTAAAAATTTCCCTAAAATAATTAATTAATTCATTCTTTATATGTATCTTGTGTGCCTACACATACTGTCCTGGGTGGTGTTGAAATAATTGGGAACACACAGAGCTCCTGTACTTGTGTATCAGGGGCACATATAAGATATAAGAGATTAAATAAGATAAGATAAAATTAAAAAGTAAAGTTAAATACAAATTTTAAAAGCTATGGACAGATTAATTAAGGGCTCAGAGAAAAGTGCCAATCCTTTGGAAGAGTGGAGAGGGGAAGCACTCCAGGCAAAGGGAACAGCATGTGCCAGTGCCTGGAGGTGGAAGAAGAGCTTGATATCTGGAAGCAGCTGAGAGAGGAGTAGTGTCATAAGGGCACTGTGTGCTTGGGTGGGGTGGGATGGAGTAGGCCCAACAGAGGAAGCTGGAAAAGTGACTTGAACCCACACAATGCAAAAAACATAAACCATGGTAGAAAGATGAATTTTGTTCTGAGTGCATTAGAAACCACCGAAGAATTTCTAGCAGTGATCCAGTTTGGATTCTAAGAATATCATGTTCCCTGATTATTGACCATGAAAATGTCAATAAAAAAAACTATCTTCATTTTTCATATTGCTTCAGAAATGTCTATTATTCCATGCACTGCAACATGTTGAACACATTTTTTCACTGAACTAACACTGTCCTTATTCATATATACAACGAGCATTCTTAGAAACATTTTTAAAAATTTAAATAAAAGTGAAAATTTTTTATTGTGGTATGAACACAATATGAGTTCTACCCTCTTAACAAATTCTTAAGAGTGTAATACAGTATTGTTAACTATAGTATTGTTAACTATACACAATGTTGTACAACAGATCTCTAGAATGTATTCATTTTGTATAACTAAATGTATTCATTTTGTTGAATAGTGACTTCCCCCTCCCTCCAGCCTCTAGCAAACATCCCTTTTCTCTCTGTTTTTATGAGTTTAACTCTTCTACATACCTCATATGAGTGGAATCATGCAGTATTTGTCCTTCTGCGACTGGCTTATTTCACTTAGCATAATGTCTTCCAGGTTCATCTACGTTGTCACATATAGCAGGATTCACTTGTTTTTTTTTTTTTTTTAATTTCATTTATTTATTTATTTTTGGCTGTGCTGGGTCTTTTCTGTGCGTGGGCTTTCTCTAGTTGCGGCGAGCGGGGGCCACTCTTCATCGTGGTGCGCGGGCCTCTCACTGTTGCGGCCTCTCGTTGCGGAGCACAAGCTCCAGACGCGCAGGCTCAGTAGTTGTGGCTCATGGGCCTAGTCGCTCCACGGCATGTGGGATCTTCCCAGACCAGGGCTCGAACCCGTGTTCCCTGCATTGGCAGGCAGACTCTCAACCACTGCGCCACCAGGGAAGCCCAGGATTCACTTGTTTTTTAAGGCTAAAAAATATTCCATTGTGTGTATATACCACATTTTCTTTATCCACTCGTCCATTGATGGACATTTAGGTTGTTTCCCGATCTTGGCTATTGTGAACAATGCTGCTGTGAACATGGGAGTGAAGATACTTCCTTGAGATCCTGATTTCAATTCTTTCAGTAAGTGGGAGTGCCAGATCATACCGTAGTTCTTTTTTAAATTTTTTGAGGACCCTCCATGCTATTTTACATAGTGGCTGCACAATTTTACATTCCTACCAACAGTGTACAAGGGTTCCAATTTTGATAATAGCCATCCTATCGAGTGTGAGATGATTAATGTTGAACATCTTTTCATATACTTGTTGGCCATTTCTGTGTCTTCTTTGGAGAAATGTCTATTGAGGTCGTCTGTCCACTTAAGTTTTTTTTTCTGTTTTTGCTGTGTTGTTGTAGGACTTTCTTGTATATTTTAGAAGTTAACCCCGTATCAGATATATTGTTTGCAGATATTTTCCCCATTTTTTAGGTTGTTTCAGTCTGTTGATTGTTTCCTTTGTTGTCCAGAAACTTTTTAGTTTGATGTGCTCTCACTTGTCTATTTTTGCTTTTAGAATGCTGGTTATCTATGTGAATAAGTGCTGTGTTATTTCAGTGAAAGGATGTGTTTACCACACTTCAGTGCATGGTATACACTATGTAAAGACACATGTATAAAAGGTGTTTCTAAGGATCTAGTTGTATATGATGAATCAAGGTAGTGTTAAAAAAAAAGCCAAGAAAATGTCTTTTTTTTTTAGGTAAAAACTATTGGGAATTAAGAGTTTTTGTTTGTTTGGATTTTTGATTGGTCAGTCCAAGAGAGTAATTATTAAGTAAAACAGAAGTAAGTAAAACATATTTTATTAATTTTTTGCATTTGGGGGCAGCTAAACCCTTAGCATAGAGATAAAATCTTTCAATAATGTTTTTGTCTCTCACTGTTGAGATTAAACTTTGTTCAATCTGGAACATGTGTCCTTAACTAGATTATCAAATGACACACGAATTTTCCCCTCAGTATTAGTTTCCACAGTGGTGATCTCAATATTCAATAAATGTATAACAAGACAATATGCTCCATTAGAGAAAACAATTCTGTTCTCCATTGATGGATAAACAGTTTAGCATGAGATCGTTTGATAGTTTCTACCTGAAACTATTTGGTCTCTCAAGGCAGAGGTATTTTTTAGAGCCAGCCCTTGCACTGTGTCATTGTAATGACACCGTAAAACAGTTTCTTTTTATACTTTCCAATAAAACAGTGTGACATCTTAAATCTGAGTTGCTTTACTTTTTAAAGGGTGAAGAATACATGATTCCTTTCCATCCGCCTCCCTCCAGCAAGGCAATCATCAGGTACAAAGAAGAAAGCTCAGGGGAAACACATATAGATGGAGGGGGAATTGTTCACAGTCTGAGAAGATAAGAGACAAGGTGACAATAACCTAGAAATTATTCAAAGATAGAAGTTTAGGTTTTTCAATGGGTAAAGATAACTTAATGGAGGACACTTACAGACAGACACACTCTAGAAGTGGTGATCACAGCTACCGCAGAACAGGAAAGTTTGGGATTAGCCGTTGCAAGTGTAATGAGACTCTTTGTCCTGAAGGTTGAGGCTGGGTCCTGTTAAACGGATCAGGTTGGTTGGTGGGAAGAGAGGGAGAACCATAAAGGGAAATATGCAAGCAGACGGTTTCTGGAAGTTGTCTGTGTTCAACTTGAACAGATCTCTAAAATAATAGCCACAATTTCTCTTTAAAACTTCAATTTCGATGACAAACTAATGCAGAGAAACAAGAAGTCCGTCTATTTCCAGTTAACGATCACTTTCTTAAAGAGAAAGTATAACCTAATAAACACAGATAAAACAACTCAGAAGAGAGTCTGCATGTAAGATTGTTTACACATATTCTGGTAATAATTACGATTTTAATTAGCATTATTGTGTTGTGCCGTGTCAACTCCATTTTGCACTGAGTCAAAATAACTAAAATCTAACTCATCAGAAGGATCTAAGTCAGTGGAAGCATTTGAAGGCATTAGTTTGTCAGAGAAAATTTACTGTTTCTAATACATGGTCCTATCTTGAGTGGGCAGATCTCAGGTAGATGGTGATGCTGAAGTTTATAGTGGCTGTCTTAGTCTGTTTGTGCTGCTATAGCAAAATACCACAGTCTGGGTTGCTTAAAAAAATCAGAAACATTTCTCACAGTCTGGGAAGGTGGAAGTCTGAGATTGAGGTACCAGCATGAATGGGTGAGGGCCCTCTTTAGAGCATAGCAATGGCTATATCCTGATGCTGTAGCGAACATTTCCCTGTGACTCACTCAAGCCCATAATGAGAACCAGACTACTGATCTTTGCAGATAATCCACTGACAAATGTCTTCTCTGAATTCATATCTGAGCTGAAATTCCTAGGATTTTCTACTAGCAGTGACATTTTGCAAATATTACTTTAATACCTTGATTTACCTCTTTCTTCAGAGTATACTTCTATAAAACCTGCCCTCACTCTCTTTAACATGCATTTGCATAATGTAAACTGAAGATGGATATCCTAAATGCATACTGATGTGAAACTCTTTAGCTTCTATAATTCCTGAAATATAAAGCTGATGAACATATGAGGTCAAACCCTGTCTGCCTGGGTGTCCTTCCTCTTTGAAATTCCTAGTTACTGGGCTAAGGAACATCCTCATTCTCAGTGGAAATCTTTTTTTTTTTTTTTTTTTTTGCGGTACGTGGGTCTCTCACTGTTGTGGCCTCTCTCGTTGCGGAGCACAGGCTCTGGACGCGCTGGCTCAGCGGCCATGGCTCACGGGCCCAGCCACTCTGCGGCATGTGGGATCTTCCCAGACCGGGTCACGAACCTGTGTCCCCTGCATCGGCAGGCAGACTCTCAACCACTGTGCCACCAGGGAAGCCCTCAGTGGAAATCTTGACACATGGATAGTTGTTTAATTATAAATATAAAATATATTACTATTTAAATTTTACAATTGTTTTAAACATCTTTATTAGGAGTATAATTGCTTTAAAATGGTGTGTTAGTTTCTGCTTTATAACAAAGTGAATCAGTTATACATATACATATGTCCCCATATCTCTTCCTTCTTGCATCTCCCTCCCTCCCACCCTCCCTATCCCACCCCTCTAGGTGGTCACAAAGCACTGAGCTGATCTCCCTGTGCTATGTGGCTGCTTCCCAATGGCTATCTATTTTACGTTTGGTAGTATATGTATGTCCATGCCACTCTCTCACTTTGTCCCAGCTTACCCTTCCCCCTCCCCGTAGCCTCAAGTCCATTCTCTAGTAGGTCTGCATCTTTATTCCTGTCTTGGCCCTAGGTTCTTCTGATCATTTTTTTTCTCTTTTAGATTGCATATACATGTGTTGGCATACATTATTTGTTTTTCTCTTTCTGACTTACTTCACTCTGTATGACAGTCTCTAGGTCCATCCACCTCACTACAAATAACTCAGTTTTCTTCCTTTCTATGGCTGAGTAATATTCCATTGTATATATGTGACACATCTTCTTTATCCATTCATCTGTTGATGGACACTTAGGTTGCTTCCATGTCCTGGCTACTGTGGAAAGAGCTGCAATGAACATTTTAGTACATGACTGTTTTTAAATTATGGTTTTCTCAGGGTATATGCCCAGTAGTGGGATTGCTGGATCATATGGTAGTTCTATTTTTAGTTTTTTAAGGAACCTCCATACTGTTCTCCATGGTGTCTGTATCAGTTTACATTCCCACCAACAGTGCAAGAGGGTTCTCTTTTCTCTATACCCTCTCCAGAATTTATTGTTTGTAGATTTTTTGATGATGGCCATTCTGACCGGTGTGAGATATCTCATTGTAGTCTTGATTTGCATTTCTCTGATGATTAATGATGTTGAGCATTCTTTCATGTGTTTGTTGGCAATCTGTATATCTTCTTTGGAGAAATGTCTGTTTAGGTCTTCTGTCCATTTTTGGATTGGGTTGTTTGTTTCTTTTTGATATTGAGCTACATGAGTTGCTTGTATGTTTTGGAGATTAATCCTTTGTCAGTTGCTTCATTTGCAAATATTTTCTCCCCTTCTGAGGGTTGTATTTTTGTCTGGTTTATGGTTTCCTTTGCTGTGCAAAAGCTTTTAAGTTTCATTAGGTCCCATTTGTTTATTTTGTTTTTATTTCCATTTCTCTAGGAGGTGGGTCCAAAAGGATCTTGCTGTGATTTATGTCATAGAGTGTTCTGCCTATGTTTTCCTCTAAGAGTTTGATGGTGTCTGGCCTTACATTTAGGTCTTTAATCCATTTTGAGTTTATTTTTGTGTATGGTGTTAGGGAGTGTTCTAATTTCATTCTATTACATGTAGCTGTCCAGGTTTCCCAGCACCACTTATTGAAGAGGCTGTCTTTTGTCCATTGTACATTTTTGCCTCCTTTATCAAAGATAAGGTGACCATATGTGCCTGGGTTTATCTCTGGGCTTTCTATCCTGTTCCATTGATCTATATTTCTGTTTTTATGCCAGTACCATACTGTCTTGATTACTGTAGCTTTGTAGTATAGTCTGAAGTCAGGTTGCCTGATTCCTCCAGCTCCATTTTTCTTTCTCAAGATTGCTTTGGCTATTCAGGGTCTTTTGTGTTTCCATACAAATTGTGAAATTTTTTGTTCTAGTTCTGTGAAAAATGCCAGTGGTAGTTTGATAGGGATTGCATTGAATCTGTAGATTGCTTTGGGTAGTAGAGTCATTTTCACAATGTTGATTTTTCCAATCCAAGAACCTGGTATATCTCTCCATTTGTATCATCTTTCATTTCTTTCATCAGTGTCTTATAATTTTCTGCATACAGGTCTTTTGTCTCCTTAGGTAGGTTTATCCTAGATATTTTATTCTTCGGTTGCAATGGTAAAAGGGAGTGTTTTCTTAATTTCACTTGGAGATTTTTCATCATTAGTGTATAGGAATGGAAGAGATTTCTGTGCATTAATTTTGTATCCTGCTACTTTACCAAATTCATTGATTAGCTCTAGTAGTTTTCTGGTAGCATCTTCAGGATTCTCTATGTATAGGGTCATGTCATCTGCAAACAGTGACAGCTTTACTTCTTCTTTTCTGATTTGGATTCCTTTTATTTCTTTTTCTTCTCTGATTGCTGTGGCTAAAACTTCCAAAACTATGTTGAACAATAGTGGTGAGAGTGGGCAACCTTGTCTTGTTCCTGATCTTAGTGGAAATGGTTTCAGTTTTTCACCATTGAGGATGATGTTGCTGTGGGTTTGTCATATATGGCCTTTATTATGTTGAGGAAAGTTCCCTCTATGCCTACTTTCTGCAGGGTTTTAATCATAAATGGGTGTTGAATTTTGTCAAAACCTTTCTCTGCATCTATTGAGATGATCATATGGTTTTTCTCCTTAAATATGTTAATATGCTGTGTCACGTTGATTGATTTGCATATATTGAAGAATCCTTGCATTCCTGGGATAAACCCCACTTGATCATAGTGTATGATCCTTTTAATGTGCTGTTGGGTTCTGTTTGCTAGGATTTTGTTGAGGATTTTTGCATCTATGTTCATCAGGGATATTGGCCTGTAGTTTTCTTTCTTTGTGACATCTTTATCTGGTTTCGGTATCAGGGTGATGTTGGCCTTGTAGAATGAGTTTAGGAGTGTTCCTCCCTCTGCTATATTTTGGGAGTTTGAGAAGGATAGGTGTTAGCTCTATAAATGTTTGATAAAATTCACCTGTGAAGCCACTGGTCCTGGGCTTTTGTTTGTTGGAAGATTTTTAATTAGTTTCAATTTCAGTTCTTGTGATGGGTCTGTTTATATTTTCTATTTCTTCCTGGTACAGTCTCGGAGGGTTGTGCATTTCTAAGAATTTGTCCATTTCTTCCAGGTTGTCTATTTTATTGGCGTAGTGTTGCTTGTAGTGATCTCTCATGATCCTTTGTATTTCTGCAGTTTCAGTTGTTACTTCATGTTACTTCACCTTTTTCATTTCTAATTCTATTAATTTGAGTCTTCTCCCTTTTTTCCTTGATGAGTTTGGCTAATGGTTTATCAATTTTGTTTATCTTCTCAAAGAATCAGCTTTTAGTTTTATTGATCTTTGCTATTGTTTCCTTCATTTCTTTTTCATTTATTTCTGATCTGATTTTATGATTTCTTTCCTTCTGCTAACTTTGGGATTTTTTTGTTCTTCTTTCTCTAATTGCTTTAGGTGTAAGTTTAGGCTGTTTATTTGATATGTTTCTTGTTTCTTAAGGTAGGATTGTATAGCTATAAACTTTCTTCTTAGAACTGCTTTTGCTGCATCCCATCGGTTTTGGGTCATCGTGTCTCCATTGTCATTTGTTTCTAGATATTTTTGGATTTCCTCTTTGATTTCTCCAGTGATCACTTGGTTATTAAGTAGTGTATTGTTTAGCCTCCATGTGTTTGTGTAAATTGCGTTTTGAGGTGGTGTGATGTTAAAGTTATACTGTGAGTTGGAGGGAGTATATTTTTTTAGAGAGGGAAGATGTATATGGAAATATTTGAAAGAAATATGAATCCTCCAGAGGTGTAGCTTCATGGGAGCTAAAGGCACATTCTGTTACACTGAATGTATTTTACTTACTGTTGTGCCTTCAGATCTTTGCTGTTGTTGTTTAAATATGTGCATTTCTTTTCTCCAATAGTCAGATCTCTTTCAAGCAGTTATTTTGCTGAAATATGCACTGTCTTTCTCTACTGTTCCAAGTTTAATGATATGCATTTTTCAAGATAGGCACCAGAGTCAAGATGCAGAAGTTCCAGAGTTGTTTGTTCTTTTCTCACGATATTAACCAGCCCATCTAATTGGGAGCAAACCTGGGCCTCACAAGCACTGTGATTCATCAAGCTGCAAAAAAGGGCCACATTTTTAAAAGAGTGTGGCTAGCCTATTAAGAGTACTTCAGTCAAATTTTATGACGCTTTAAATAAATGGATTTTATGGTTATTATTGCAGAGCTTATTCTTTTTGAGTTAACTTGCAGCTAAATGTAATGCTTTCTCTCTTTTGTCACCCCAAGTTCTTTTAACATACAAACTACTCCCTGGGGATAGCATCTCAGATGGAGTCATAAGATAATTGTAACTTAATGGGACCCCAGTGGCCTTTAAAAGTTAATGCAACTAGAGCAATTAATGAAGCTTCTAAAGTAAGGGATGTAAGCCTGAGGATAATTTATGCACTGGGATGATCTAGCTCATTATTGGCATTATTTAACATTCCCCAGGCTCTCAAGTAGATCATGGCTATACATCCAAAAATAGGACAAGAAAATATTTTTGACTCCTATAGATAAAAAAATATTCTTCAAGTTAGAAGAAGGAAAATGATCTTGAAAGGGAACATAACAACAAGTTGGGAGAAGGAAAGGTCTTCTCTATAAAAATTCAGCTAGTAAGTACATGGATGAAAGAGTGATAGAATTCTAAAGCTGCATTTTGCAATTCTAGGCAACAAGCACAGTAAATCTTAAAATTAGGGGAAAACTTGACTGGAAATTTTATGAGGACAGGCTAACATCATCTGAATTCACAGATAAATCTTAACATCATTATATATGGGGCAGCCAGATATCATGGAGTCTCAGTGATGTGAAGTAACAGGAAGTACAAAGCACCACATATGAAGTAGGTTTGTCAAAATACTTGAGCCTGACTATCTTAAGTCCTCCAAAGTCTTCCTGTCAATTTATAGGAAATAAAGGAGAGAGAGGAAAGTTAGTATACATGTTATGAGGAAGTAATCAATCCAGTGCAGAATGTGGGACATTTGATAGTGCATATTAATGGAGTAAATAAAACTTAAGGGTTATGGCAACTTAATACAATATGTGGACATTGAAGGATCTTGATTCAGATAAATCAAGTACACAGGAAATGTTCATGGTATTAAGAAATTATTGACTTTTAAAGTATGTTGATTGTTTAAAAATAGTCTTAGAGAAGCATACTAAGTATTTATAGTTGAAATGCCATGATGTATGGAATTTCCTTTAAAATATTCTGGCTAAAATATGCGGGCAGTAGTTGAATTAAGGCTGGCCATATGTTAAAGCTGGGTAATGGTATATGAGGGCTGATTAGAGTGTTTTCTGTACTTCTTGCTATGTTTGAAAATTTGCATAGTGAAAAGGAGAACATGAGTATTTCACGATAGACACAAAGATGATAAGTGAAAGAGTTGTACTTTTTATGTCTGAGGACTTGAAGACATGGTGACATAATCACATCAAGTCTGGGTGTCGTTTGGAGCCCATATAAAATTTTTAGACATTGTTCAGATACAATGACAAGAAAAGAGGAGTGCTTCAATTTTGTGTTAAAGTACCATTCTGGTAAATGTATCTCACTCTTTGTGAATTTTACCTACCTGTGAGATGTACATAATACAATTTCCAAAACATATTACTTATAGTTGCTCTACTAATTTAAGCAAACTAAGAATTTTATTGGTTCTGATTGTTTTTAAATTTAAGTGTTATTTTATATTGGAGTATAGTTGATTTACACTATTATGTTAGTTTCAGGTGTACAGCAAAGGGATTCAACTGAATAACTATACATGTACATATATCCATTCTTTTTCAGATTCTTTTCCCATATAGGTTATTACAGTATATTGAGTAGAGTTCCCTGTGCTATACAGTAGGTCCTTGTTGATTATCTATTTTATATATAGTAGTGTGTATATGTTAATCCCCAGCTCTTGATTTGTCCCTCCCCACCACCTTTCCCCTTTGGTAACCATAAGTTTGTTTTCAAAGTCTGTGAGTCTGTTTCTGTCTTGTAAATAACTTCATTTGTATCTTTTTTTTTAGATTCCACAAGTAAGATATCAAAAGATATTTGTCTTTCTCTGTCTGACTTCACTTAGTATGATAATCTCTAGGTCCATCTGTCTGATGATTTTTTTTTTTTAACATCTTTATTGGGGTATAATTGCTTTACAATGGTGTGTTAGTTTCTGCTTTATAATAAAGTCAATCAGTCATACATAAACATATGTTCCCATATGTCCTCCCTCTTGCGTCTCCCTCCCTCCCACCCTCCCCATCCCACCCCTCCAGGCCGTCACAAAGCACCGAGCCAATATCCCCGTGCCATGCGGCTGCTTCCCACTAGCTATCTACCTTACTACGTTTGTTAGTGTGTATATGCCCATGACTCTCTCTCGCCCTGTCACAGCTCACCCTTCCCCCTCCCCATAACCTCAAGTCCGTTCTCTAGGAGGTCTGCGTCTTTATTCCTGCTTTACCCCTAGGTTCTTCATGACATTTTTTTTCTTAAATTCCATATATATGTGTTAGCATACGGTATTTGTCTTTTTCTTTCTGACTTACTTCACTCTGTATGACAGACTCTAGGTCTATCCACCTCATTACAAATAGCTCAATTTCGTTTCTTTTTATGGCTGAGTAATATTCCATTGTATATATGTGCCACATCTTCTTTATCCATTCATCCGATGATGGGCACTTAGGTTGTTTCCATCTCCGGGCTATTGTAAATAGAGCTGCAATGAACATTTTGGTACATGACTCTTTTTGAATTTTGGTTTTCTCAGGGTATATGCCCAGTAGTGGGATTTGTCTGATGGTTTTAATATTGTCAAAATACCAAGTTTTCTAAAACTTTTTTAGCAATGCTGAGGGAAAAAATGATCCCACCTCCTTTTGCAAGTGGTAGTTTCCAAATTCTTTATTTAAATAACTTGTAATGACAAGTAAAATGATCATATTTGTTATACCTATTTATTTTGAAAATATTTTCTCATCCCTCACTCAGAGGTTGTAGATACACAGAGTGATTTATTTTATTTTATTTATTTATTTTTTAAAGGGATTTTGCTTTTTTTAAAAAATTTTTATTTATTTATTTATGGCTGTGTTGGCGCTTCGTTTCTGTGCGAGGGCTCTCTCTAGTTGCGGCGAGCGGGGGCCACTCTTCATCACGGTGCGTGGGCCTCTCACTATTGCGGCCTCTCTTGTTGCGGAGCACAGGCTCCAGACACGCAGGCTCAGTAATTGTGGCTCACGGGGCAGGCTGCTCCACGGCATGTGGGATCTTCCCAGACCAGGGCTCGAACCCGTGTCCCCTGCATTGGCAGGCAGATTCTCAACCACTGCACCACCAGGGAAGCCCCTGATTTAGTTTATTTTAAGCAAACCTTACAAAGTGCCGTTAAAACAATTATATCATATGTGATTTTGTTCAGCGAAGCACCTGAAAAGGCACCAGTGTGAAATTGGGGAAACTGAGCTAATAATATTTAAGACCTGCATCATTTCAAAGGTGCTGAAAAGCAAGACAACTTGAATTTAAATAAGGCAGTCCCTAGTGTGTGCATGTGCAGAGGGCCTACCCTGTAGCACAAAAGTTTAGCCACACATATCCTCTTCACAGATTCTCCCCAAAGCAATCAAATTCACATGGCGCCCTTTCTTTCTTCCTGTCTTTATCATTTCTCCACCTTCTCAGCCCCACAGAACACAAACTTTCTGTAAGTGAAACAACTACATTTGCCATTGCTAAGATTTCATCTACAAAACAGAATTCGTGATGTTTCATGCTGATGTCTTATATTTATACATACACATATATATATATTTTAAATAAATTTTGTTTTGGTAAGAACGCTTAATATGAGATCAACCTCTTAGCAAAATTTTAAGTATACAATAAAATATCATTGCCTCCAGGTACAATGTTGTACAGCAGATCTCTAGAACGTATTTAATTTGTCCTGGTCAGTGCTGTTATAATTATGCCCTCTAGTGATCTAGGAGCAGTGTTGCTGATTGTTCTGATTCCTCTCTTGTTACGGACACTTCTTTGTACGGCACATGACCTATCAGATACACCTCTACAGGAACTCATCTCTTTCTGTTCTGCTGCCCTGAATGCCAGCCTAACTCAAGAGACTGTGTCTGATGTCCCACTTGATTTCCTTCCCAGCTTATTGCTGCTTTTAAGGTTTTTGTTTACATCCATTCCTTGTTGTAAGTTAGACGCACTAAACATCGGATAAAAAGGGAGAAGACAAATACTAGTGTCTCGTGGATACCCTTGGTTTCTTTGGGTGATTTCAATTGCAGTGTTTTCCTACTTTAATGAGACCCAGTGTTCATGGGACTAGGGCGCAGCATAAAATGCAATGATGCGAACAAATTTGAAAGGCCAAACACCACAATAAAATTTGCCTTTGGGACTTCTAGAACTTTGAAGGAGCGTTATGGAACACTGTTGTGTTGAAGCACTGCAGGTCCCTGAGCAGGTGTGAAGTAGAGAAACATGGAAGGTCTCTGGATATTGGATCAGTACCAGCCATCGTTTTATGGAAAATGTCCAATTAAGTGATTGTTAACTTTTCGTGTGGAAGAAATCTCATGCACATTAAACTAATTCAGTGTTTTAGAGGAGAAAAAAAAGTCACTCAGGTACTGGAGATTAGATAATTCCCAGGTGGGTCTATTCATTTGTTTGAAGTCCCAGGTGGGTCTCTTCATTTGTTTGAAGCAGTGGCTCTTTCAGAGTGTGTTCTGGGGACCAGTAGCATCAGCATAACCTGGAAATTTGTTAAAAATGCAAGTTATCGACTCCCACTCCAGACCTACTGATTCAAAAACTCCTCCATGGCTCCCAGAAATTTGTTCTCACAAGCCTACCAGGGGAGTCTGGGGAATGCATGAATTTAAGAACCACTGGTTTAATGTATATTTTTCAAAACAAAGAGTTTAAGATTTTTCAATCCATTAAAATTGGTTCTTAGTACAGTAAAATCCTTTGAAATAATTCTTCAAGTCAGATAAATAGTCCTTTTTTTCCTTTCAAGATTATTAGTTAAAAACAATGAGGATCGTATTGGCTTGATAATTCTACTTATTGATGATAACTCAGAAAATATTCATATTTATTATTATTACAACTGTTACATTTTACTGTTTTGCTGACATTCAGCACTGTAAATGGCCTGATGCATAGCTTTAACACCTGCATATTTGTAAGGAAAACAAGCAAGGAATGCCTGTAGCTCCTCTGGGATCCATGGATTAATAATGAAACAAAAATTAGTCAGGAACAGAGTGTGAAGCTCAATTCAGTTTCAGATTCCAGGTGTGAATAGCAATATTTTCCCCCATTATATGAGACAGTACATGTAACATTCATTGCCTTGGCAAGCATACCAAAGGAGCTTAATGTTAGTTTTTATTATCCTAGTGCTCTTTAATACTATTCCAGAGAAGGCTGCTACAGGCCTCCCTGTTTATGCCATTGTGAAGCTTGACTAATTGACAAAAAGAAAAAAATAAAGAAAACTATTCAACAGCCCAGTTTCTCATATGACTATGCATATATAAGTTCTAAAGAGAACATTAGAAATTGGCAGTGTATTAAAAATAAATTTACTGTGACTAAGTTCAGTTAAACTCTATCCTTATGACCTTTCTGTCCTTAAGAGATGTCTTTTTATTATAAAGTGCTGTTGGTTGCTTAAAAGTCTTCTTTTCTGTTATTAATATAGTTACACCAGCTTTATTTTAGTTAGTGATCTTTTGGTGTATCTTTCCTCATCCCTTCGTTTTAGACAGTTTTTGTCATTTAAAACATATACCTGTAAACAGCATATAGTAAGGTTTTATTTCTATCCAACCTGAAAATCTTTGCCTTTTATAGAATGTTTTTTCCATTAACATTTAATTTAGTTATTACTGTAATTATTTATTACTAAGTCTACCTTGCTTTTTCTCTGTTTCCCTCTTCTCTTTCCTTGTTTCTTTTTCTCCGCTTGCTTGCATATCTTTGGATTAATCAAGTGTTTTTGTTATTCCCATTCTTTTCTCATTTTTAGTAGTTACTAAGTTGATTGCAATATTTATCCTTGACTTATTAACATTTATTTTAAATGAATACCTTTTAGATTTCCAAAATGATGCAATTATTTTATGAGTTTAACCCCATTTAACCCCTTCTTGGGACTTTTTTTCTTGTTCCTCTTTCATGTTACTACCATTCTCTGTTTTGTCTTTGAGGGTATTTATTGTATTTACTTAAAATTCTTGGTCCATATGTTTCAATAATTCAGATAATATGTATTTTTCAGCTTTTGTGTTTCTTACTGTGTTTACATTGCTCTCCCCCACCCCAGTTTTATGGCCTGTGGGTTGCTTATGTGCCCCCCCCCCGATTATTAGCCACCCTGTCTGGTAGGAAGGGCTGGAGCAGGTCCTGGCCTGTGCCTATACCAGTGTGTTTGGACATAAGGGAATGGATGAGCTCCCCGATGGACAGCTGCAGGCACCATAGAACCGTTGTCCCCAACTCTGAAAGGCTCTCTCCCCAAGGTGAACCCTCAAGTTAGGGAGTAGGAACCTCCTTTGGTTTGGAGTTTAGGGTTTTAGACTAGAGAATGGACGAATCAATGGGAGATGGCAGCACAGTACCCCATATGTATTTTCATTGGTGCTCTGCTCTCATAGTGTTCTGATAACACTGGGATTCCTGATAGCAATGTCGGGTAAAGGTGGTTCCAAAGCACCATGTGTAGGGGAGGAGGTGAAGATGGATGGAGACTAAAACAGAGCTTCCAAAGTTCTCCTACAAGCTCTAGTCTCATGGTCTTCTGCCCAGGCTGTATCTATCAAAGCCCCCATACCTACCCATACCACACATACCCTCATATAGAGATACAGTACGACCCACAGCAATCTCTGATCTCCTCAGGAACGTCTCATAGTTATTTTGTATTTCTTCAAATCCATGCTGTCTTTTCATTCTGTAGTTTCTCCACAGAGACAAATCCAGTGGCCTCTGCTAGGTCCCCATAGAGGCAAAAGTGTTATTTCTTTTATGATCCCCTCCTTGCCCTTTTCTCTCAGCTCTCTTGTTGAAACTCATAGAATGGGCTCCTATATTTTGATAGAAAAGACTTGTGAATCAAAAACTAAGGCTGTGAATACATATTTGATATAATCATTTGCTCTGGGGAGATTATGTATTAGGACAGGGAAAGTCCCTCTTCATTTCCATGTCTTGACCAGGTTCCAAATCCAGAAATCAGAGATTGAAATCAAAGTGAGACCACTGATGTTCTTTTTTCTTGTTCTTACTTTCTGCTGGCCAACTGGAGGAGACTGAGACAACCTCTGGATCATCCCAGAGAAGACACTGTGCCTTGCTGAGGTTCAGAGTGTGGGATGGGTCTGCCTGAAAGAGTTTCCTCCATCATAAGACACAGATGTAGCACTAAGTGGGGTGTCTAGGCTGAGAAGGCTTGAGAGAGTCATCAAACTTCCTGGGTTCTTAGGGTTGTCTGAGAGAGCAGTCAAATTTCTCCTTTGACATAGGTTGCAGGGGTAGCCTCCAATTTCTCCCAGCACACTAATTAGGGAGAGAGCTCTCCTTCCCTCTTGGGGGCAATTCATATCCAACAAGGGGAGGTGTTATAGGAGCAGGTGTCTTCTATCTCACCTTCTTCTTGACTTCCCTCTTTCCAGTTCCACTCTTCGTGAAAACAGAAAAAAAGAAGTAGAATATTCAGTTATACTAGGAGACTTGGTTGCCAGTTACACCTTGTCTTCTTTGTTGATGCTTTGCTTTGAAGAATCTGAAAGACCTGCCACCCTTCCCATGAGGAGCAGCAAGGACCTGCTGCTGCCCCTTGGGTTATAGGTCTCAACGCTGACTGTGTACTAGAAACATCTGAGCAGCTGTAAAAAATAAACAGTGATGCCCAGCCTCATGACCAAAAACCCTGGCTTTAATTGGTCTTGTGTGGGCCCAGGACACAGATACGTTTTAAAGTTTTCGAGGTCACTCTTACACATAGATAGCACTGAGAACAGGACTTGAAGCTTCGCACTGATGGGATGCCAAAGGTTTAGATAAAGAGGAAGTAGGGGAGGGATAACGCAAAAAACAGCTTCCCAGAATTCCATTCAGAAGGTGACTTAATAGGAAAGATAATGCCTAGCCTCGACCTTGGGAACTAGATATTCACCGATTAATGAGTTCTGCATTCTAGAGCAACTTTCTTATAGATGTCATGGATTTCACCATTGCTTATTAATATATCTTTTCTTCCAAGTTTCCCTTCTCTCTTGTTACTGATGGTGATTCTCTTCACCACATCGTCACAGCACTTGGCAATAGCCCACTTAGTTCCTGTTCATTTTCATATTGATATCCCCAGTAGGCAAGGGCATTCAAAGTTCTTACAACTTATTGTACAGAAGAATTTACTCTGGGTTGACGACTACTGTCCTTGCAAATTTGCCTGCCCCCAATATTCACCATGCCTAGTAAGCAGATCATCTCTCTAGTACAAGTATCTATTCTCCTTGGAAGGAGTGGGGGCTTCTGAAGTAGTATAGAATTTAGGAAGTCCTCTGATTATTGTTGAATTTGCCATTTTTACTGTTTGGGGGATTTTAAATGAACCTAACTCTCTCAGCTTTTAGGATGAACAGTTGATAGAAAGGCAGTTTTGATCTACAAGTAGTTTTTCTTTTAGTAACTTCCATGCTCAGTTACATGGCAAAGGGGAATTAAGGTTGCAGATGGAATTAGGTTGCTAATCAAGTAATCGTAAAATAGATTATCCTAGATTATAATCACAAGGGTCTTCTAAGGTGGAAGAAGGAATCTGAAAAGAGAACCAAAGAGATGGCAGCATGAGATGAGCTCAGCCAGATGTTGTTGGCTTTGAAGATGGAGGAAGGCAACCACCAACAAAGGAATGCAGGCCTCCTCTAGAAGTTGAAAAAATTAAGGAAATGGACTCTCCACTAGATCCTCCAGAAAGGAAGGCAGCTGTGTGGATACCTTGATTTTAGCTCAGTGAGATTCTTTTTAAACTTATGACCTCCAGAACCATAAGATAATAAACTTATGTTGTTGTTTTTTTTTTTTTTTTGCGGTACGCGGGCCTCTCACTGCTGCGGCCTCTCCCGTTGCGGAGCACAGGCTCCGGACGCGCAGGCTCAGCGGCCATGGCTCATGGGCCCAGCCGCTCCACGGCATGTGGAATCCTCCCGGACCGGGGCACGAACCCGTGTCCCCTGCATCGGCAGGGGGACTCTCAACCACTGCGCCACCAGGGAAGCCCAACTTATGTTGTTTTAAGCCACTAATTTTGTGGTAATTGGCTCTAGCAACAATAGGAAACAAATACATTGTTGTAAAGGATGAAGAAATTAATAAAAACGAACATGCAAATTAATTGAAGACCCTCATGATGGAATGACTCTAAATTTGCTAAATATTAATTTTTTAACAATATCTTGTATAAATATGAAATGACTTGGTGAAACAGAAGCATTCTTGAGAAAGAGGTTTAACTGAAGAACTAATTGCATATTTTTTCTTTGATACATAATTGCCTAATGGAAAATCCATTCACAAACTTTTTAGAAATAAGCATATTTAAAGGACTTGAAATGGAGCCATTTCCATTTTTCTGAGCATAATGTACTCAAATCCATTCTACTCCACAAAGGCAAGAGTACCTCTACCCTACCACAGATTTTTTTTAAAAAATGTATTAATCTGAGTAAAAGATGGCAAAGTAAGCATGAAGTCAATCTGAGTGTAAATGGTTTTAATTCATTTTCATGGGTGTCTGTTCATGGAAACTTTTTTTTTTTTTTTGTATTTCCCATAAGGAAAAATGTTTTTAATAAAAAGGAAAAGAAAATAACAAGAATTTTCTGTACCAACTAATATGATTAGTAACAAGTGAAGCAACAAGAGGATGAAGCTGATAATTTAAAAATGCAGTATTACCAGGGATCAGACTATTGCTAGCAGCCTGGTTATTTTTTGCATAGTTTTCATATAACTGTCCAAGCTTATCTGGTGACGTGGAAGTTTAGTCATTGCTGACATTGTTTGCAGGACTTTAAGAAAAATTCTTTAAAACAAATTTGGGATAATGAAGAATTTGGATGAAAGAAAACTGGGTAATAGATGCTTTCTCTTTGAGGTCTATTATAGTCACTCTGGCACCCAGCCTAAATCTCACTACCTTGCTTTGGATGTACTCAAAGAGAAAATGTTTCATTTTTGTGAAGAGCTGTCGGACACAGGGAAACTTCACCTTCAATAAGATTATTTCTAGGCACAGGAACAATTGAAGCACTGCTTCTTCAAAATCACTGGAATACACTTCAGAAGCCCTCCTTATAGAATACGTTTTAATTTAGATCTTATCACTGCTCATCAGAGCTTTTGTGTCCACCTGTCTTTTGTCTCCAAACGATGAGTAGAGTTGGCACTACACAGACAATTCAAAGAGGTGTTCTGAACTGTCATTGTTTTGGAAGTTTTTATTCTTCTAAAGACCGTGGAAGAAAGATGCAGTAAAAGATGTTAGGTCAGACACTTAAAAGTTTTTTCTACGCTTAATTCCATTGTATGTTTTTTCTACCTGATGGTATCAATAATTTTATGTGAGGGCATTTTCTTTGATGAGGTTCACAGTTAGAGTACAGGATGTTTTATTTTGATGGGTGTAGAAGTGGCTGAGGTGGCAACATGTGGAAGAAAGCTTTCATGGCTTTCTAAATTTCATATGTTCTTTGCTCTCTATTTTTCAGTTTCATCCAGACACAAATTTTTTATTTATGTGTGCTTGGTCCTAATTCTTCTTCAAGAAAGGAGCCCTGTGGGCCTATGATATTTCCCATAGAAATAAGGAAAATGTGACATATTTACTATTAACACTTCACAAGAGGCCTTCACCCAAATTCATTTGACATTAAATGATTTTTAATTACAGAATATGATTACACAGTTATGGTTTTAGTCTTCTTTCTTCACCAAATAAAGCAAAGGTATATCTTCACAGACTGCAAATCGATTTTCCATGAATTCATTGCTTTGAAATTTTCATTTTTCCTTTATCAACTCTTTTATTACCCTCTTGCATGACGTGGTTTATCCCCCTGGGAATATGTTTCATTTACATGTTTATAAGCATTCCCATTTTAGTTACCCTTGAAACAATTTCTTTTTGTTCTTAATTTTTTTCTGTTTTATAAAATTAAAAATAGAACTCCATTTGATCCAAGAATCCCACCTCTGGTATATATCCAAAAGAGTTGAAATCAGGAGTTTGAAGAGATACCTGCATCCGCATGTTCATTGCAGCAATATTCACAATAACGATGATATGGAAATAATTCATATGTCTTAACAGGTGACTGTATGAAGAAAATATGGCATATACACACAATGGAATATTATTCAGCCTTAAAAAAGAAAGAATCCTGCCATATACAACAATATGGATGAACCTAGAAGACATTATATGATGTGAAATAAGCCAGTCACAGTAGGACAATACTGCATCATTCTACGTAAATTCAGTATCTAAAATAGTCAAACACATAGAAGCGGAGAATAGAATGGTGGTTGCTGGGAGGAGGGAGGTGTCATTCAAGGAGGAGAAATTTCCAGTTATGGAAGATGAATACGTCCAGAGATCTGCTGTACAGCATTTGTTAACAGTATGGTATTGTGTACTTTAATACAGGTTAAGAGGACGGATTTCATGTTAAGTTTTCTTAACCCCAAAACACAATGAAACAAGCCCACAAAAGAACGTAAGGACATTTTTGGAGGTGATGGATATGTTTAGTACTTCGACCGTAGTGATGGTATCATGGGTGTATGCATATGTCCAAACTCATCATGATGTATACCTTAAATATGTGCAATTTTTTATCAGTTATACCTCAATAAATGTTAATCAGCATTTTATTTATGCCTATAGAGACTTGCCAATCTTTTTTACCTTCTTCCTTGAAATCCTTTGTACCTCCAGATACATCTCCAGAGCTGTGTTGATTAGTTGACTGCACAAGTGTTTTGCAGTAAAGCAGGGATTATGTGTGCTTATTTGCTTCTCTCTACATCCACCCCTCTTCTGGAGGAATGGCCAAATGGAATGTTCCACAGAAGCTCTCTGCTTTGCTCTGTTTCTATTTCCTTTAATTTTTCTACAGGAAATTCAACAATCTCATCCTTAGAGAAGTACTTTCTATCTTACTTTTTAGATTCTTAACTTGGAATTTAGAACGGTCGTAAAAAGGTGTTTTCTAGATATTTCATTGTAACATATTTCACTAGTGAAAAGTTGGAGAGAATTTAAGCATTCACCGATAGAAGATTATTATATTATGACAGGTTATGTTATTTTTATAATGCTGTATTTTTCATCTTTGTAATTATTTTATTTTTTAGTTAATTTCTTTTTTTATAAATTTATTTTTGGCTGCATTGGGTCTTCATTGCTGTACGCGGGCTTTCTCTAGTTGCGGCGAGCGAGGGCTACTCTTCGTTGCGGTGCGCAGTCTTTTCATTGTGGTGGCTTCTTTTGTTGTGGAGCATGGGCTCTAGGCACATGGGCTTCAGTAGTTGTGGCACATGGGCTCAGTAGTTGTGATTCGCGGGCTCTAGAGTGCAGGCTCAGTAGTTGTGGCACACGGACTTAGTTGTTCTGCAGCATGTGGGATCTTCCTGGACCAGGGCTCGAACCCGTGTCCCCTGCATTGGCAGGCGGATTCTTAACCCCTGCGCCACCAGGGAAGTCCCTCCTTTAGTTAATTTTTTTTGGAGTATAGTTGCTTTACAGTGTTGTGTTAGTTTCTACTCTGAAGCAAAATGAATCAGCCATGCATATACATATATCCCCTCTTTTTTGGATTTCCTTTCTATTTATGTCACCACGGTGCATTAAGTAGAGTTCTCTGTGTTATATGATATGTTCTCATTTGTTGTCTGTTTTATACATGGTATCAATAGTGTATATGTGTATAATGCTATATTTTATAGTGAAAGAGAAGATTATAAAATGTTATAAATTCAATCATGTAAAGTGTATGATGTGTGTGCTTTGGGAAAAAAATTATTGGAAGGATATTGAACAAAATGTTAGCAATGATCATCTGTTGTGGATGGTGGGATTATGCATTTTATGTGTAATATCTACTTTCCTTTGTTTTTCTGTGATTTATTATTTATTAAAAAGCAAAGTACATGTATTTCTTTTCTTGCAGTTACAACTGATTTCCACTTGGGGAAAAAATCAGTTACAATTCACAAATTTAGCAATTACCTTGTATAGCATCTTGCTTTCGTTTGATAGATTCTCATATATAATCCTAACACCCCCTCCAATATTTATTGCTGTGTTCTTTATATCTAGTCCGTTTTCAAAGAAATACTTCTCTTCTGGGAAGCATTACTTTCTCTTAATATTTTAATGTAGACAAATACTGGTTTTTAAGTTTTCTATTGATTTACTGAGATTTTTTGCCTTATTAAAACTAGAATCAGGGCTTCCTTGGTGGCGCAGTGGTTGAGAGTCCCCCTGCCGATGCAGGGGACACGGATTCCTGCCCGGTCCGGGAAGATCCCACATGCCGTGGAGCGGCTAGGCCCGTGAGCCATGGCCGCTGAGCCTGCGCGTCCGGAGCCTGTGCTCCGCAACGGGAGAGGCCACAGCAGTGAGAGGCCCGCGTACCGCAAAAAAAACCTAGAATCAATTCTAGAGTGGTAATTCCTAGGCCTATGTCTGGTGGTAGCTGGTGAGAATTGTTTTTTTAAGTTTGCAGGCCTGAAGTGGATGCCTTGTCAGTGAAATTATGTACCTTGTCAGTAGAAGGCATACATACATTGGTCAGATTTTTGTAAATTAAATATTACAAGAAATCGAACTCCTTTATCTCTACTTCTGCAGACCACGGGATGGATTTTTTTAAAAATTGAAAGTCACAGAAAATCTCTTACAAATTCAGAATGTAATAGATTGGCATAGAAATGATACAATTCATCAGTGAAGATTTTTATACCTTAATGGGATCTTTAAGATAATCTAGGAAAACCAGTTTATTTGAAAAACACAAGAACTCTGCTGCAGAGATGTAATCTATCCAGGATCTCATGACAATTACTGGCATTTAACAAATGATTATTGAATAGCTACTATGTGCCAGGCACTGTGCTAGATATTAGGAATTTTAATTGTTTCTATTTAGTTTTGAATTATTTCCAATTTCCTTATAGTTTTGACATTAGGAAGTATTTTTTTCCACTGTAAATGATCTCTTTACTCTCTGAAAACCTGTTACTGAATGTTAGCACAGTAATTGTTCACATTCTGTTTGTTTGGCGTCAGTGTTCTTTGTTATGTATTGTTTTCTAGTAGTTGCTTGTGTATATGAAGTGTCTCATTACAAACACATAACATTTTATTTCCAAGTACACGAAAATTAAAGGAATATACTCCTACTGAAGAAAACAAATAAAATGGAAGAATACAGGATAAAGAATTCTCATACATGCACACACATGCGCATTTGTGCTGTCTCAGCTCACTTCCCAGGGTAATCTCTACCACTGTTAACCTGGTGTGCACTCTTGACATTTTTCTTTGCATTTAAACATAGATATATACCTGTTATAAGGTACATATTTTACCACACAATTTACTCTTAAGTTAAATCTTACAGATTTTTCAATGTCAGGCACATGAGCATATTTTTCTTAAAGACTGCATAGTATTTCACAGAATGATTGGTAGAATAATCACATATTTATCTGCTTCCCAATTACTAGACATTTGGAATACCTCCATGGTTCACTGTGTTGAGCATATCTACTATGAACCTGCTTAAACCCATCTTTGTACAAAATGTGGACTTTTGTATAAATACATAGAAATGGAATCACAAGGCCAAAATGGGAACATTTCAGTAATATCGGTTTTTAAATTACTGCTACATTGCCCTTAAAACGGTAGAGCAGATTATGACAGAATCTTCTTCCTATTCCTTCATCCACACTGCATACTATCAACCTGACTGAACTACAACTTCTGTTAAGAAGATTATGGGACCAGATACTCTCCTGTAACTGAGCATTGCTGGTTGGAATGTGTGTGTTGAAAGACTGGATTAAGTTCTTGCTATATAGTGGAACCACAGTTGCAAAAATTCAGTTGTAAGGAATGCTGCAGTACCACTAAAAGGTTTAAGATAAGTGGCACATCTATAGAATGGTTTTTAAGGGAGGGAGGGGATGGTAGCTGTAGACTAGAAAAATAACATTGCCAGAAATTTTAGATAGGATAGCTTTATTTTTACTCTAATCCTAAGTTTTTGAATGCCCAGACACAAGGAGAAGGATCCAAAGAAACAGACTGTCTGTATATTAGAATATATTGTTAGCTGAAATCATTTTTGTAAAACTCACTAGTAATTCATCTATCTGACGAAATTCTTTCAATATTCGAAAGTCAAGACACTTCCCTCGTGGTCCAGCGGGTAAGACTCTGTGCTCCCAATGCAGGGGGCCTGGGTTCGCTCCCTGGTTGGGGAACTAGATCCTGCATGCATGCCGCAACTAAGAGCCCGCATGCTGCAACTAAAGATCCCATGTGCTGCAACTAAGACCCAGCGCAACCAAAATAAATAAATAAATTTTTAAAAAGAAAAAAGAGGTCAACACGTAAGTTTATTTTTATCAAGTAAACTTCTGTAGGTGCTTATTTCAAAACTGCAGCCACACATGATTAGCAACAGTTACTCCAGTGTCAATTTTGAACACAAGTAAGAACAAAGTAATTTTTTGTACTTGATTTGTTTTGGGGGAGAAAATGCACACACACACACATACACACCCTACACTCAATTCCAAATTTCTTTCGGCTTTTACAGCAGTTTCAGCTTTCTGGGTAAGAACTGAATTTTTACTTTTCTCTTCTCACTTTGTCCTCACAGTTCCTGCCAAGTGAGAGTTCACATGCAGATGAACCAAAATCATCCTGCAAACCTGTCATTTCACCCATATTGTTTTCATAAATTTGCTACCCGCCTTGGTGCAAACATATGATGTTCTTTTTTTTTTTTAAACATCTTTATTGGAGTATAATTGCTTTACAATGGTGTGTTAGTTTCTGGTTTATAACAGAGTGAATCAGCTATACATATACATATATCCCCATATCTCCTTCCTATTGAGTCTCCCTCCCATCCTTCCTATCACACCCTTCTATGTGGTCACAAAGCACCGAGCTGATCTCCCTGTGCTATGCAGCTGCTTCCCACTAGCTAGCTATTTTACGTTTGGTAGTATATATAAATCCATACCAGTCTCTTACTTCGTCCCAGCTTACCCTTACTTCTCCTGGTGTCCTCAACTCCATTCTCTATGTCTGCGTCTTTATTCCTGTTATGCCCCTAGGTTCTTCATAACCACTTTTTTTTTTTAGATTCCATATATATGTGTTAGCATACAGTATTTGTTTTTCTCTTTCTGACTTACTTCACTCTGTATGACAGTCTCTAGGTCCATCCACCTCACTACAAATAACTCAACTTCATTTCTTTTTATGGCTGAGTAATATTCCATTGTATATATGTGCCACATCTTCCTTATTCATTCATCTGTTGATGGACACTTAGGTTGCTTCCATGTCCTGGCTATTGTAAATAGAGCTGCAATGAATATTGTGGTACATGACTCTTTTTGAATTATAGTTTTCTCAGGGTATATGCCCAGTAGTGGGATTGCTGGGTTGTATGGTAGTTCTATTTTTAGTTTTTTAAAGAACCTGCATATGTTCTCCATAGTGGCTGTATCAATTTACATTCCCACCAACAGGGCAAGAGGGTTCCCTTTTCTCCACACCTTCTCCAGCATTTATTGTTTATACATTATTTGAAGATGGTTATTCTGACTGGTGTGAGGTGATACCTCATTGTAGTTTTGATTTGCATTTCTCTAATGGTTAGTGATGTTGAGCATTCTTTCATGTGTTTGTGGGCAATCTGTATATATTCTTTGGAGAGATGTCTATTTAGGTCTTCTGTCCATTTTTGGATTGGGTTGTTTGCTTTTTTGATATTGAGCTGCATGAGCTGCTTGTAAATTTTGGAGATTAATCCTTTGTCAGTTGCTTCATTTGCAAATATTTTCTCCCCTTCTGAGGGTTGTCTTTTCATCTTGTTTATGGTTTCCTTTGCTGTTCAAAAGCTTTTAAGTTTCATTAGGTCCCATTGTTTATTTTTTGGTTTTATTTCCATTTCTCTAGAAGGTGGGTCCAAAAGGATCTTGCTGTGATTTATGTCATAGAGTGTTCTGCCTATGTTTTCCTCTAAGAGTTTGATAGTGTCTGGTCTTTAATCCATTTTGAGTTTATTTTTGTGTATGGTGTTAGGGAGTGTTCTAATTTCATTCTTTTACATGTAGCTGTCCAGGTTTCCCAGCACCACTTATTGAAGAGGCTGTCTTTTGTCCACTGTATATTCTTGCCTCCTTTATCAAAGATAAGGTGACCATATGTGCCTGGGTTTATCTCTGGGCTTTCTATCCTGTTCCATTGATCTATATTTCTGTTTTTATGCCAGTACCATACTGTCTTGATTACTGTAGCTTTGTAGTATAGTCTGAAGTCAGGTTGCCTGATTCCTCCAGCTCCATTTTTCTTTCTCAAGATTGCTTTGGCTATTCGGGATCTTTTGTGTTAAAGTCCCCTACTATGATTGTGTTACTGTCGATTTCCCCTTTTATGGCTGTTATCATTTGCCTTATGTATTGAGGTGCTGTTATGTTGGGTGCATAAATATTTAGAATTGTTATATCTTCTTCTTGGATTGATCCCTTGATCACTATGTAGTGTTCTTCTTTTTCTCTTGTAATAGTCTTTATTTTAATGTCTATTTTGTCTGATATGAGAATTGCTACTCCATCTTTCTTTTGATTTCCATTTGCATGGAATATCTTTTTCCATCCCCTCACTTTCAGTCTGTGTGTTCCTAGGTCTGAAGTGGGTCTCTTGTAGACAGCAATATATATGGGTCTTGTTTATGTATCGATTCAGCAGTCTGAATCTTTTGGTTGGAGCATTTAATCCATTTACATCGAAGGTAATTATCAATATGTATGTTCTTATTACCATTTTCTTAAATGTTTTGGGTTTTTTATTGCTGGTCTTTTGCTTTTCTTGTGTTTCCTGCATAGAAGAGTTCCTTTAGCAGTTGTTGTGAAACTTGTTTGGTGGTGCTGAATTCTCTTAGCTTTTGCTTGTCTGTAAAGTTTTTAATTTCTCTGTCGAATCTGAATGAGATCCTTGCTGGGTAGAGTAATCTTGGTTGGAGGTTTCTCCCTTTCATCACTTAAAATATGTCTTGCCACTCCCTTCTGGCTTGCAGTGTTTCTGCTGAAAGATCAGCTGTTAACCTTATGGGGATTCCCTTGTGTGTTATTTGTTGTTTTTCCCTTGCTTCTTTTAATATATTTTCTTTGTATTTAATTTTTGGTAGTTTGATTAATATGTGTCTTGGCATGTTTCTCCTTGGATTTATCCTTTATGGGACTCTCTGAGCTTCCTGGACTTGATTGACTATTTCCTTTGCCATATTAGGGACGTTTTCAAATATAATCTCTTCAAATATTTTCTCAGTTCCTTTCTTTTTCTCTTCTTCTTCTGGAACCGCTATAATTCGAATGTTGGTGTGTTTAATATTGTCCCAGAGGTCTCTGAGACTGTCCTCAATTCTTTTCATTCTTTTTTCTTTATTCTGCTCTGTAGTAGTTATTTACACTATTTTGTCTTCCAGGTCACTTATCCGTTCTTCTGCCTCAGTTATTCTGCTATTGATCTCTTCTAGAGAATATTTAATGTCATTTATTTTGTTTTTCCTCATTGTTTGTTTGCTCTTTAGTTCTTCTAGGTCCTTGTTAAACGTTTCTTGTATTTTCTCCA